>NW_028280765.1:210000-510000 GCF_059751285.1 Brachycentrus maculatus
GTTTGCAGACAGGGTGGTGTGGCGTTCTATTCTCTCTGCCTACCCCTGCGGGGAAGCGGCGTGATGTTTAGTTAGTTATAATAATAACTTTTTTATTCCAGCTTTACTATGTCATCGGTGCAATATTTGACAGCCATATATGTTTTACAACAATGTTTTATATAATGAAATTAAAATTAAAATAATAAACAAACAAAAAAATAATATAAATAAAATAAATAATAAATATATTTGAATTATTATGCTCAGCTTCTGAGGCTTCCGATTTATTTATTTTAAATTTTTTACTTACAACATTTTGAGTGTGTCCAAATACTTGTTCACAAAATCTGGATTATCTCCAATTACAGGAGTTATTTTCATATAATTTTTTGACATCTCATCAAAGATGAAGAAGAATATGGAAGTCTGGGCATTTACGGGGCTGAGGACCGTCATAGTCTGGTTTAAGTGATCACTTTACACACGTGTAACATTCACCAATTCTACCCGTTATTGACAACCACACTACTCAAATTCTTGGAAGTTCTATATATATGAACCAATTTAGAAACCTTGTTCTTGAATCACTAGAACTTCACTAGAGACATCTATTGGTGAGATGTAAAGAAGTTAAAGTTTTTTACTGTAATTTTTGTATTTGTTTATATTAAAAACCTTAAGATGCATTTCAAAGTTAAAGAAACAGTAATTTCCTTACAAACTTGCGATCATAATTATTATTCAATAAACGAGGCGAACGACCGCCTCAGATATACAGAGCCTGTCCAATTAATCTCATCACGAAATAAGTATTAATTTGATTTAATATAACCAACAGTTATTCTTGGAGTTAATTTTAATTATTCTTCTAGCCGTATTCTATAACTTACATAATCCAATTACAATATAAGAATGCGGTTTTATCATTCTCGTATATAAATGAAAAATATGCAAGGCGTGAAGTATTTTGTAGAAGTTACGGAATATACACGGTTTGAAATATGTGAAAAAATCCTAAAGCAGACGTGTGAACATTGTTATCTTTTATCATTTTATCTATACGCGTATATCTTGATAGTTTCAGAAGGTTTTTGCTTCTTTATTTAATTAAAAAGCTTGATAAGCTAAACTCGTGCTTTTTTACTCACAGTAACACGTCAAACTAAATCTAACACATACCTCTTTTGGTCAAAAGAACTTTTATTATTATGCAATAAAATTGTGCAAACTGCTTCTATTATATATTTAAAAACATTAAAAATCAAACCAAATATGAAGGAGCTATTCATAACTAGATAATGGAAGCAGGTAGATCTGAAATAGATCGTATCATTCAGCCATGTCGTATTTGATTATTTAATCAATTTTATCATTATAACTTTATAAAATGTGCCCTCGGCACGGGAAAACTCAGTGAGTGCACATGATTGTAATTAGTTATTATGTACATGGTGAAATAAATAAATAAATACATAATCATCAGTCATCTATTTCCTAAAAAAATATGGCCGCGTTAAAATAACGACATATATTTTTTAATCCGGTAGCTCCTATGTACCTACCATAGGTATATGTGATATATTTTCTCATAACAATCTTCAAGAGCGGCACGAGATATTTAATTGAACATAAAATACTGAGACAATTATAATACTTACTTATAACAATTAGGTACAAATACTTATACAATTTTTCAAAACCAAAACAGTTTTGTTGTTCAATTCAAGTGATCACTTTAACCAACCGATGCTCAAAATTCCATTTTCTTTCGCATGACAAATGTTTTATATCGAGTTGAGACACCTATAAATCGACATCTCATGTGTAGGGTGAATAATCCAGTGTCTGAAATAATAAATAATAGTAATATTGTCTGTAAATGTTAACTACGTTTACGCATGAGTCGTTCGGATTTTAATATCCAAAGCACTAATTTATTCAATCAATTTTTTCTCGTATCAAATGAAACTCATTATGGGAACGAAAATCACCGTATAATAAAGTGCATTCCGGCTGGAAAGTCGGTTATGAAAGAAGATCTCGCTGTAGGTATTTGATGTTTGAACAGAAATCATTAACTCCGTACAATAGGCGTGTTGAGAGTCGGGTAGATTGTGTTTGTGTTCACGGTTGTCCTAGGACCAGCTCCGGCTGATAATAGAGAAACGTTTCCACTCTTCCGAGAGTCGATTTAGCCCACAATGAAGAGATTGAGATGTGTTGATCCGTTTTTGGTGCTACCTCTCTGGTCGTGTATCGACTCTTGCGGCATTGAATGCATTCAATTCAAATTTTAAACGCGTTGACGCAGACAGACACATTACTATTTAAATTTAATATTGAATATCGTGCTAACGACCCCGAGCTCCGGAATAAATCTCGTCTTTATAATTGTTCCCTTGTAGCCATAAATTACTCGTACATTTTATCAGGTAGTCACGTTGCGTGCGACTCTACTAAATAAATAAGTTATTTTTACGATCTTACCGTGTCTGGGGTGGCCATTATTTCGTAGATGCTCCATTTTTTGTTACTGACAGTAAATGAATTAATCTAAGCCGCTCTCTAGACTCTAGGGGAGAATCTAATTTGAGTTATTCTATTACCAAACTTAATTATCTTTAACAGAACGCTTTCCTTCACACAACACTGTTCGGCTACAATTTAAATGTATTTCAGATTGAATGACGCATTAGTTACGATGTTTATTGGTGTTATTTACTCGGTTACTATGACTCAATTTGGTCAAATGGAAAAGAAGGAAAATAAGAAGCGCATTTTTCTTGCATGTTTAATTTCATAATGCTTGTTAAGTAATGAACATATTAAAAATCTATGTCCGGAACATGTCCGGTCCCTAGCCCAGCCGTTCGCGTTCTGAATTAGAGCATCTGAGATCTCAGCCTTAATGTAATTTAATATGAATTCGAGTCGAATTCCTTTTGTAAACGCGCCTCGAAGTGGACTATAAATGAGAACAATACCGCTAATCGTGGCAAGAAGGCAATTATTATAACCCGTTGCTGAATGAACTGGTGCTAAAGAATCTTGGAGAGGAACGTTTTACATAGGTAATTACCATTGTCGCTCTATACTTGCAGCAGTGCCTTCCACGCCCTCCTTTTGACCGTGACTAACAACCAACTTCTCCAAATGGCGAGAATCGATATCCTTAAAAGGTCATCCACTTGACGAGCTGCTCTCCAATGGCTTGTAACGAAATTAACTGAATTCAACAAACTATTAAACTGTTTTTGACATCGATGGCATATTCAATATGCATTTTATATGCAAACTAAGCAGTATTTACCGTGATTTCCTGTTGTAACTTAAGGCCAAGTATTCGTTATTATTTGTTAAGTCGCAACGTAATTTTCTCTAAATCCAGGTAACATTTAACGTAGTTGATATTTTTTCTCACAATACCGGTTTTACATTGAAAAAACAAGTATTTCTTCGAAATAATTGAATGGTTCTGAAAAAAAAGAGTTATTGAAAGGCAAGGAGTTTAAAAAAAAGTATAAAAATATTTTTTCTACACACATATATTCTAAACAACAGCAAAAAATCCAAAATACATTCTATAAAAAAAATTGGGCCTGAACAGACATGTGACCTCTCCAGTGGGCCTCCGGTGGAATGAATTCTGTGTTTGCGAATATCCCCTTAATTTATATGACTTCCTTCTTCTAACCGCACGTATGACCGTATAATTATTCGCACGTATGACTTTCTACTATTCTAAAAATCGAAGATCCTCGATTTCAACAATTTTCTCATTGGAACACCGTTGTATTATTTTTTTTCTAATAGTGCTACTATTTAACCTGGCAACATCGTAACTATGACCTCTAAAAACAATCCAATCAACACATATCGCTCACTCCTTTCAAGAACGTCATAAATCAAAGAACTTTATTTTTCAGGAAAACGTTTTTAAAGTTTAAAAATATAACACAATGTATTAAAAGCAAATTTCAAGCCACTTATTGAACTTTTTACTGTGCAACAGATCTTTTTAGGTAAAACCTGAAGGTTTTTTCTCTGTTTGAAAATATTTAGTATATTTAAAAAGAATAATTAAACAATACCTTTTCTTCAAAATGCAAAAACGTCTTTCTCTGCCCTGTAGCGGGTAAATATTAAGTTAAAAATATGCCTCTTTTGCTGGGATATAGTACATTTTCTGGTCATTCCGAAAACATGCACAACTGAAAATCGACGATTTTTGATTTATGACGTTGTTGAAACGAGTGAGCGATATGTACACCTCCAGTCTCAGTACTTGATTTGCTGAAATAATATCCTTTTTTGAAAGGTATCCACAGTGGATGTACACATTAATTAAATCATTCTCTCCGTGCGCGTGGTACGATAAAAACCGATAAAACTCTACAGATGAAAGAATAAGATAATTATTTTATCTTCTCGGTCCTAGGACACTATTATTAAATTTCTCATTCATTACTTATTGTAAGTAACAAATCATACAAGTATAATCACGTCTTGGATGTTCTTGTATTATTTTCCATTCACACTTTGATTTGTATGGATTTATTGAGGCTACCGATAACACAAAACGAAAAACGTGCTCTTAACTAAAATAAAATATTAATTGACGTTTTGAGATATTATTTCGTTATGAACCTAAAAGGCCGTCTTTAAATATGTCGGTCAACCGCGTGAATAATAAAATTAATAATGCATTCATATTCTAGTCAACACGTGAAACAGGAAATTTTAAACATGATTTGATTTCGTTATAACTATCTTTCGATTAGATTTTTAATCTTCCTTATACAAGGTGACGCAACAAGTATTTACGGTTTTTAGAGAGTTATTATGATACACGTATACTAATGAAACGTCCAAAATAAAAATAAAATCTTTACCTTTATATTATTATTTGAAAAAAAAAATTACAAATATTAGAATATAACCACTCACCAAGATTACCTACTGTTACCTACTGGTCTCGAGACGTACCCGTCTCTTCGTCAGGACAATCACTACAATAGCATGCAAACAATACTACACGTCACTACCATAGCACTACTCACTCACTTCTAACTACATAGAATGTTGATCACATGTGATTTTGGTCGACTCGAGGACCAACTGCACAAATAATTGCAAAACAACATGCACTAAGGGGCGAAGTCAAAAATGCACTAGTGCTTTAAAGCATATCAGACCTCGGCCCTTAGTGCATGTTGTTCTACAATCCTTAGTGCATGTTGGTCCTCGGGTCGAACAAAATCGCATGTGATCAACATTTTATATTCTAATATTACTAACATTTTTGTAAAAAAATAACAATGTAAAAACGACTTACCACAAAGTAAATATTAAGAAGAATATTGAGAATAAAAAAATCCATTTTTATTACACATAATAATAATTTCACTTTTTTTTGTTAATAATAACGTTTTTCAAGTGTTCATCGCGTTTTTCTAAATATTTTAGTCCTAATTGAATTTTTTTCAACTGGTGGCCGTATCTCCTGTTTATCACTCTGATTTCTTGAGTAATGTTGGCTTTTAAAGATGGTTGCGTTTGAGGCCTTTTTACGAAAACCCTACATTTCAAATTTCTTCATAAGAAAAAAAATCAGGGATGGTTTAATATGCCTTGCCTGCCAATTAAAATCACTATGTCGGGTACAAGTTGTCCAGGAAACGTTTTTTCTTAGAGCAGGCATGCAAATTCGCGCAGAACCATAAGACGTTATTTAAACAACAACAAAAAATGTTGTAAAACTGTGTTACACGTGTAATGAAAACACACGTTTTTGTCCTTGGTCGTGTCATTATTTTATCCATAATAACACTCTAAAAACCATCAATACCCAATGCGCCACCTTATATTATTTGGTAAAACAAATAAAATTGTTACGATTAAATTTATTCGTATTTTTAGAAAGAAAATTTATTTTCAGTTCACTCAGTATACATGAAGCATATTAAAATGTTCCTCACTAAAAAAAAAGTAAATGCATAATATAATGTATGTAAAAACATGATGAATTGAGCATTGTTTTTTTGACATTCACTTAAATTTCATACTCCTTTTCGCAAATATTTACGTGCTAGCGTTTTATTAACAGCTTTTAAAATATGTGTGAAGAATAAATATCAAAAAGAAACTCTCTGCGCTTGTTTAATTCATTATTATTTTATAATACATTTTTATTTGATAAACGAAAAAAGTCTTCACCTACTTGCATACTATTACATAAACATAGCTTTATTTACGTATCTATTATTTGATAACATCTAGAAGACATCTGTTTCTAATATGCAAATTATACATAACGAAATATTGTAGGCGTGTTATTGTAGTCCCATATTCAAATGAAGACTCTAGTATTTTAATCCTTGAAAAACATTTGTTCATCTTCAATTGAATACCGTCGGTTATTGTTACTGATGAAACGTACGGTGCTGTTCAAATTCTATTAAAAATACAATCAATGTTGCCCTAGGATTTTAATTGAATGTTAGAAACAGGCGTGACAAAGACAATAATATCCGTATTCAGAAAGCCTGTTAATGTTTGACCTAGTAACGATAACTACATACAAAAGGTATTAGGCTAATCTTCATTCCTTTATCTTAGGATCATTTTCATTTCATCGTCGAATTTTGTAGTTAATTACTATGGAAAGCAGATTTAAATTGGATGAGATTGATAACGCAATTTCATCCATTTATTTGACATGATTTTCTTGCAATATCCGGTATGCCTTCAAAATAATAATCATAATTTAGATTTTATTAATAATTACTATATTTTATTTCGCAGATCCAAAATAGAGTTGAATTTTTTTCTAAATTCAATAATACAATGTATTATTTTTAATTAAAACACCTGATTTTTTTACATTCTTTCAGTTTAAGAATGATTTATGATTTTTTTCATTAAATGCCAAAATTATAAATTTTGGTTTACGACTATATTTATTTTCTTATTGAATAAGCAAATAATTTAAATTTAAAAAAATGTTCTTTATCATTAATTTAATTGTTTTTTTATAAATAGTACCTACAACTTTCAAAACAACAAAACATATTAAAATAGCCACAACATCATTTAATTTATCATCTCCCCGAAGGTTTTAAGAATACTTTTTATATTTAATAAACTTTAATCAGCTTGTTCTATACGTTTATTGCGGTTGTAAAGTGTTTTTTGAAATGAAATCATTATTAGATGTTTCATGATAGAGCGTGTTTGTAGTACACTTATATTGTATAAATCAGTTTATATCGCGCCCATAGCTATACCGGGATAAGTCATAATCTAACCGCATTTACACGGTCATCAACAAGTGCCCTGGTACACTTTCACATATACCTGCACATGTTATATTACGTGTGCAGGTACCCAACTACCCCGGAATAAACAAAAAAACCGACCTGATTTATTTTCCTTACCAAAATATTAAGATGTATTAATTTTATATTAATCCATCATAAATAAAACGGTACTAAGCGAAAAATCCTCCGTGGAGATGTTCTAGTTTAATTTTCAATATAACACGTTTGTGGAAATTTATTTTATGTGTTACATCCACGATAAAACTAATTTTAAGATAATGTGATTCTTCAACTTAATATTCTTTAAAAAATTAAATCAAAAACAAAATACGTAGAGAAAATGTTAATGTTAAAATGTAAAAAAAAACTAAATTTTTAAAGGGGAATTCTATTACTTTGATATAAAAATTCAGCGCCAAACATTTGTTTATACGGAAGTTTAATGCGATATATTTATACTGCTAATAACAAATTTATATTGAAGTATAATGCGAGAAATCCGCGATTTGTCGGATGATTTCGCGTATGGGGATAGGATTTAAGTGAGATTAAATAGAGAAGTCCGCGAAATAACAATTGCTTAATCGTTATGCCTAAAACCGTGGATTTTTTTTCACCCAAACTATTATTTTTCCCCGATCCACTATAAATATATTACCAATATCTGAATCACGATAGTTTAGCCAGTCAACTGTGAGCTTATAACAATTTATACGTACCAATAGAAAATTCGACGCACGGTAAAGAAAGAAAGATATTCATCATTGAAACTCAAAACGATATCCACTAAATATTTTTTTTTTACTATAAAAAGTGAAAACTTTATAGCATTCTAGTCTGGTTAATAGGCTACAAAACTTACCAACAAAAAAATGCTATCGAACTTAGTTTTTACGTAGATTTTGTTTTGTGTAAAAATGCCAATTTATATCCACACAGAGGTTATTAATTACGAATCATTTATTTATTTCAAATTTGTATTATTATCATACATAATAGCATGCTTAAATCACTCTATTAATAATACTATCATTTCAATAACGGCTGCTCTCGTAATTACTATTCTTTGTGTTTATTTTTACCGCGTATGAGAATCTGTTCAATGTTTTTTGCAGGCTTTAAAACATGTGAAGAAAAACATAATTGTTTGAGGTTTTTAATGTTGTTCTTTTACATGATGTAGTTTACTACATTTTAGGTGCCACGACCAATTTTAATTGGTAGGTTCTGAATGACTATTATAATAATTGACGTCTGTTTAAAGTGGGTACCAGAAGAGTCAATAAATGTAGATTCATCGATGGCCATCCTTCCTCGTCTTTGTGGTTTTTCCGTTGTCGGCTTTTGTTTACTTCAGCGTGACGTTCCAGTGGACGAGGTGCATTGTTACCCCCGGGATGGAGCCGGGACGCGGTCGGCCGTTGTGGGAAGTGTCCGGTCATGGTCTGGTCATGTTGGTTTTTGTCTCATTTCGAGAAAGCGATCGCGACACGCCCGAACGCAGCATGTAACTGATTTATAAGAGAGCCGACTTCGGCCCGGAATATTTATTTTGTCACGAAAATATTGACGGTCAATAAATTTACCAGTCGTTAACATTATTGTCCGCCTCCGTGGTGTAATGGTCAGCACGCTCGACTACCGTACTGGAGGTCCCGGGTTCGGTAAATAAATATAAGTGATTTGTTCACTCTAATATTACCCTGGACTCGTACCTAAAGCGGAAGGCTGATTACCTTTCCTTTGTGTGTTGACGATTATGATAACACTGTGTTTATATGATGCAGTGCCCTATGCACCATCGGGTGCGGATAAGAGTTTAAAAAACATTATTGTCACCTTTTTTTGTTTTTCTTATCTACACTCGATGCATTAGTCGCCGATGCTGGATAATGTCGTTTGTAACTTACATATTTATGACTTACGTCTGATGGCACAGGTTCAGGATAGCTTTAGTACGCCACACCAAGATGATGTTTACAGAACCGCATCGGATCGATGCGGTGTTAATTTGATCACTAATTACATGCCAGGCGAGGTGATCAAATCCAAACCTTATAATTCTTGGACGGATAAGTAAAATATTGTTTTCGGACACCTTGTACCTAAAAATCAACGTGTACATTCAACAGGTTTTTTAATTTTTACAGTTGGATTCAATATAAATACAATACAACACTCCCAATAAAAATTACGACTTCCCTTATTTACATCCTAAAAGCTTAACGGTCCCTGAACTTTATATCAATCTTTCATAAACCATACAAATTCAACACTAAATAATCATAGCTATAAGCACGAAACCATTACAACTTTATAGCACATGCTATAAAACATTCTTTTTGTGCCTGTTTCAACAACCACACCCAGAGATCGAGGGTCGTCGAATCTTCGGCCACATAGGAATAAATACCATTATACACAACGTTATGTTATCCAAGTATAACACACATATACACATATATATATATAAATATATATATATATATATATATATATATATATATATATATATATATATATATATATATATATATATATATATATATATATATATATATATATATATATATATATATATATATATATATATATATATATATATATATATATATATATATATATATATATATATATATATATATATATATATATATATATATATATATATATATATATATATATTTACATTTCCTTATTGGTATACATGTACATGTGCTTTTTTCGCAATTTATATATAAAATGCTAACCTTTGCCGACACCTAACGCTTAAAGCTCTCCTTTATGTTATATATGGCTAACGATGATGACGTCTTATGAATAAAATACAGTGGCCTATGCCTCATGTAATACAAATAATGTAAAATAAGTATCGAGTATTTACACAAATATTCACGTAAAAACGAATTTTCAAAACAGTCAAATTAGTTGGTGAAAATTTTAAATAAACTATCAACTAATTGCGACGTCGCATCTTTAAACACGGTTTAAATTTTGACTAAACAAATAAAGTCAACTTATCGAATTCGCATAATAATATCGTTCAATTCCCGTTTCATCAGACACTTCCGAGTTTACAAATATGTAATATTATTTACACCGTTATAGGTTTCCTTTGTTCGTTCAGTTTGACTTTAATTTAGTAGTGAGCTTTCTACGGGTTGATCCACCGTGGTCCCCCGTAACAGTGAAGGCAGTAACTCCGCCCTTACACTAAATTAGAGATGTTTTACCTCGGTAATGACCTACAACCAGACAATTACTCTGATTCAACACAACGTGAACAGTTCCCTTTGACTGACGCCGGTCGAACGTAATTTGTAAAGAATAGGACGAACAGCCTCGTCCTCTCATTTAAGTTTTATTATAACGCGTTTTCAAATTAGTCGCGGCCCGAAGGTAAAATCCTCACACGGAGAAGATTTTGGGGCATGGTTAGTGTTTTTATTGGTCGTAAACTGGAGTACCTTTGTAGGCACTTTGTAGGTCTCGTGTAGGTACATACGTACCGCACTCATTACGATGCGTCGAACGTCGATCGTAAAGAATTGGAAGGGCGGTAGTAATTTTTAATGCATCATCTGATCGTAAACAACCATCAATTACTGTGATCACAGATCACAGCCTTCATTTGTCAGCTTATTAATATTCTTAGATTCCAACACCTCGGTTATCTTCTAAGTAAGTGCTTGGTTTTCTTACAATTTTTCACGGTCATATATATGTATTATGCACATCCATGGATTTATCACTGGCCCCGACATAACTTGAACAACAACAGCGTGAAAAATTGTAGCTAAATTAAAATGGTGCGCGTTACACAAAAAAACGCTGCAAATATGCAAGCCTCCACACTTGAAGATGGGTGGCTTTTCTTTTATCAATTTTATTAATATGTTCTGTACGTCCAATATATTTATATTTTTTTCGTTCAAAATAAGTATGTATTTTTTCACTCCAATATTTATTTAATACTCGTATTACCCTGGACCTGAAACGCGGAACTGATCATATTACATAATCGAATAAACATTTCATACGTCTGATACAGTGCCCTATGCACCACTGGATGCGGATAAGGGTCGGTAGTAGTAGTAGGTGTATCATAAGGTGTCTATTTAACTAGAAAATATACAGGTACTTTAGTTTTGCCTTGTACAGTAATAATATATTCAGAATATTATTACTAACAAGTAGGCCTACCCTAATCGTAAATTATATTCCCGTGAGTAAAGTCACAGGCAATGTTTAAAAAGAGCATGAGAGCTAATAAGACCCATACGAACATATCCTGACCTAACCCTCGTTTAACCTTGAGGTGCAAAGGTGATAACGAGAGTGTGAGAAATCCTAAAGGTGTCAGATGAAATTTTAGAAATTAATCATTTATAATCGTTATAGCAACAACTATCTGGCACTTAGAAAAACATTTGGGCCAAATGTGTTATACGAGTATATCTTTAAATTAAACCAGGGTAGGTGAACCATTCTCGGACAGTTTAACGACTATACTTTGTACCACTTGAAATATACCGTTTAAGTAATATGAAACAAAAACGTAATGAAGATATTTCAAATTATTTAATACTACCTAAACCCGGCCACGCGTTGCTGTGGCTTAGTCTGGTTAAATGGAATAGAAATAAAACAGAAATTACGCATTTCTAGTGGTTAATTTTACAATGCTTTTGATCTCTTAAACCCAATGAATGTTACTATCATTTCCAAATATTATAATAAAAAATAAAAAAATCTTATTTACTCCCGTTTTATTTCTATGTCGTATTTTTACGAATGTTTAGCAACAACGTCACTCGTAGGATAGAGTCAATAATCTAGGATTGTGGTGGTAGTTACATACTTTCTAGTATGTATCTAACTGTCGTTTATTCGACGAGTTGTTTAGAAAATCTATTGTATTGTATTAAATCTATTGTATGACAGTGGTGATTTTTATTAGTGTATTCTTAATTGTTATTTTACATATTTTTGTTAATGTTACATAAGCCGTAAATAAAATATAATAAAATTAAAATAAAATACTTGCATAAATATAGTATAACCTACTTTTAGGACATTGTTGAAAATAGAGAAATCATTTTAATCTTAAATGGTCTAACAAGACAATTGTGCATTTAATTATACTGTTTTGTTGATATTTTATGTAAATAATGTTATAATTTTTGTTCCAGTCGCAATTCCAGACATTCCCGTGCCCCTCGCAGCCTGTACTCCTACCGAAGCGGAGCTGCACCATCCGTAGCCTCAACAGCGAGGACGAAAACATCACGAAAGGTAATGAATATTTTCTATATTCATATTAATAATAATTTATTTAAATTTATTTTTCAATATTTTACCAATATTAATATCATTTACTATATCAGACACTAGATTATTCACCCTATGGATGGGTTTATGACCTGTCAAAGGCTGGTTAAGTTATCACTTTTACACACATGCAACATTCACCATTCTACCCATTATTTACAACCACACTACTCTATTTTTTGGAACTCCTAAATATATCATTAATCTCATCAAATAAACAAATGTAATTATTATTTAATTTCTCACACTTTTCACTGAGTTACAGAGACACTAATGTAACTTAGTATTTCCACTAAGTTTGATTTTCCAAAGATGTCACTCATTTCAATTTGTTTTAAATAATTATCGATATTCGAATATTAAAAAAAAACCTATTGAGGGTTTACATCTAAAAAAAACCTGCTAGTTAGGTACCTATGTACCTACATACAATAAAATATTCTTTCGTGCTTACCTGTGAAAATTTGCCCAATACTTTATCATCTGTGTTTTCATAAATAAGCCAACTTGATGCCGATACCTGATTATCATGTCTTTACAATAGAGGTGTCAAGGTACACAATCGTTCTAATTATTATAAAGGCCGAAGGATCGTGGGTAGTTCGGCCTACGTAAGTTTGATTCCGATTACACACATTTCCAGTAGCTATTAGCTATGTTCAAAATCAAATCCTGTACCTACGAGGCTCGTACATTCGCTCGTACTTCTATCAGTTGCTTTCGTCACCTGTGACGGTTTCACGTTCGCGTAGTCAAAACTATATTCAGACAGCGTTTCGGATAAATTTGTGACAAAAATGGAGGTAAAACTATTTTCATATTATTTATGACCTGTTTCATTCTTTTTTATTGTAAATTTATAGTCGTGCGTGTATGTCGTATTGCGATATAATATAATACAATCTGCCCACGTATATCATAATCTACATAATAATAACGTATAAATGTAAAAACTAATTACGTATGTACATAAGCTGTTATGTTGTAAAAACTATGGTAATCCTGGAAATATATTAGACAATAGTGGCATATATAAATAAAACTGCGACTGTGGAAGTTCGTATATTGGTACGACTTCCAGAAAATTCAAAACAAGAATCAGGGAACATGAATTATATTTGAGAAATAAAAAAAAATTTGGAATTCGCTGACCATTCAATAGATAATGATCACAAATTTAACCACAATAACGTAGAAATCCTAAAAATAATTAATACGAAAAGCCATTAACTGCAACATTTTGAAACAATAGAAATTCATAAAAATATAAATAACAATAAACCCACAATCAACAATATGACAATGACTAAAGCCCCCCCCCTATTGTCTATGTTCCCCACTGATAAAAAATAAAAATTCAATAAATAAATAAAAATAAGAAACAGCTACTACTTCCTCTTCAACCTTCAAAGTCCCAAGGACCCAACTCTAAAATTTAGAATTAGCTTCACATACGGTGTTTGAAAATGATGCGGAATGCATCAAAACACGTCACAGTAGATTTTAAGAATTAAGTGGTATTTACTAAGTAAAACATTAATTAAAAATGGATAGATTTTACCACAAAGTGACTGCCGAATCAATTAATGAAATTATTATTTTTTTAGTTTTCAAGATTTTTCAGGACTTCTGAAATCCACAGCATCTTTACTGAATATCATGATATTTTCTGAGTAGTCAGTTTACCTACAACTGTCGATGCATAAAAGAAGAAAAAAACACAAACATGTTATTTTAAATTTGAATGGGGTTAACACCTATGGACAACAAAAGAAATGATAAAGTTTTATAAAATGACCTAGATATAGTAGATGGTCCTGTAGCGTAAAGGTTGGCGAGACTGGCTACAGCGCTGGAGGTCCCGGGTTTAATTCTCAGGGAGGTCAGAGCTGATGCCTGAAGCGCGAGACAGATCACCTTACCTTTATGTAATTAACAATCAAAATTACACTGTGTCGATACAATGCTGTGTCCTCTGCACCAATGGGTTCGGATGATGATCAGAATTGGATGGGCATAGTTATTTTTTTTACAATAATTTTGTACCTCATATGGTGATTTGATAAGGTTCAGAAGAAATTGCAAGTTAACTACCTATGATTTACCTAAGAAAAGAAATAAAACTTATTCCAGGCGGGCTTGAAGGTGGAGGCGATGACGGCCCCGAACCCCTTCTGCCCCAACATCCGAGGGATGTGTTGCCTCATGCTGCTCCTCAACCTCGGCCTCATCCTCGTCACACTCGGTTTCGTCATAGTCATACAGTTCTTCGAGCCACTCTTCGTTTGGTAAGTTTTACAAAAAAATTCTCATTTCGAAAGATCAATTGATTCTCAGTTTAGTTGGTGGAGAAGTCTGGTAGAGTAGTGAATCATTCGGTGGCAGCTGATATGGTCAAAAACACATTTTTGGTGTTCTGCGACTATGTCACCCGCCCCGTGACCATAAATATGGGCCTTCTTTGACGTTTATAAAAACGGCTAGTTGACTGAACTGGGACAGTTACTCAATCAAAAGAAAATCTACCAATCAGGTATTCTTGAGTATGAGAGAGCCCACTGTAGATTCTCTGTTGGTTCATCTTAGTTTATCCCAAATATATCGGGTATCCAAATATAGGTAAGGAGCCTACCCACTACCCACAGACTCTTAAATTCTAATGATTATTGGAATAAAATCCCACCCGAGTATTGTGATCAATATTCCTCGCTCTCTCACATTGTCACATGAGTAAGACCTGTGGCCCCCTTGACCACTTCATCGAACTGGAGAGCTTCCCCTTCTACATTCCTTTTATATCAGTCATTCCAGGCTGTCATCCTTTTCGCGGACAATAGAACCGTTAAATTGAAGAATTCATGCCTTAAACTTGCAATTTCAATACATTTATTGATATTTCACAATATCTTAAGTTTGTGACAATATTTTTTCACAAATACTGCATTTTATGAGTTATTTATATTAAGATTTTGTTGATATCAACATACATTCATTGAGACAGAAATATGCAATACACACTTACATATTTCAATTTCGATAAACTTCGTCCTTTATTATGTAAATTGATTTCATCAAACTGATGGCGGTTTTATAACACAAAGCTGTTACTTGCAATATCTTTCAAGGGGTTCTTTACAAATTACACACATGAGGAACCCCTCAAATCATTATCAATCATGCTGAACATCATTATCCCTTCACTCCCTATAGTGAAATCATACTACGTTGGCCTTCAATACCTTCTTAATTATATCTTGTATTTCATCTTCTTTCAGGATTCTAGGTATCATCTTCTTAATATTTGGATTCCTGACACTCATCGGAAGCATGATATACTGCGTAGTGGTGTGCAGAGACGCTCCCAGGAGCATGCATCCCGAGGACCTGTACTGGACACACCATTGGTCCAAGACCATCGGGCCGTCAGAAATACACTACCGAGCGGGAGAGAAGCCTTACCACGCAGACGACAGATATTCCGATAGGTACTCCGTCAGCAAACTTAGCGGGAAATACTCTGACAGGGAAAGCAAACTCAGCCGATACTGAAATTACAAAAACATTGCTTCTCCCAACTAATTATAGTGTTATACGGGTAGCAGACTATTTAGTCTGCTAGCTGTGAATCGTAACGAGTGATTGAATAAGTGATATCAGATTCATGGAGTATATTACAAATTGGATTGATTTTGTGCTTATTTTATATGAGGGTTGGGCTATGTTCAGTTACTTAGAGAGTTCGTCAGACAATCACCCAGGTCAGAGTGATAAAGGTTTTATAACTAACGGAGCATTAAGATTTGTTAAATTTCAAACAATTTTTTTCTTTAAAAAAATGTGAGTCACAAACCATATTTCATAATTATTGTATTTATTTACTAAGCCTGCATATTAGGAAGGTAGATTTAACCGTTTGTAGTGAATGCCCATTATCATGCATATGAAAAACATTACGGAGTTATAACATTTGTCCAAAATACTTAGAAATCTGTAAGTCTTGCGATCTATGGGTACTATTCTCTACTTCTATATTTTCTACTTTATTTGTAGCTTGCATACTCTGTCCTAAGTATGTAGAACTAGAAGTGTAAATCGAGAGAAATGAAATGTACGTACTCAAACATGTACTCTTAATGTTGCCATATATTGCTTAACTTACAAATGCGCTTTTTTATAAACAAATTTTGCAAATTACAATGATAAATGTGTAAAAATAATATGTAGTGAGATAAGTATAAAAAATCCCTTTAAATGTAGAGTATGCTAAATCCAATATTAAGACCTCCCTTGTATTGAATTTATTGAATTTCATTAGAAACAGGTATTTTATATTTCGTCAGCGATACCTTTCTACAAACTCGAATACCGCTCTCTGACTTTATGAACGAGTCATGTCGGGTGATCGTCAGATGTAGTTCTTGAACACAGCCCTGTGTGGGAATGTTATGTTGAGAAATAATGATTAACGCAGCGATTGCTATAAAAACTTTATGTATAAGTGCATTGATTCGCTCTATGAAAATATCACATGTAATGAATGTCATTTACACCTTGCTTAGGTTTTCTTATTGCAGATGCCAAATACAAAACATGTAATCTACTTACGCCCAGTACTAGAAATGTACACAGATGTATATATTTCATCTGCTCATATTTCTTGCGCGGATTGATAAGGACACTTTATTTCTTGTCTAATATGATTAACTAACTCACAAATAATCAACATTCATTTTTCTATTATCTGTCTAGTGATTGCCATAATTTTAAACAAAATCGTTTTGATAATTTTCTAATGTCTTCCATGTCTTGTGTAACTGTGTAAGTTGTGAAACAATTATTTAGCTTTTATTTTTAGAAATTGTTTTTTTTTTTTACCTTTAATGAGTAGAACTAGAGTAATATTTCTAGCGTAAGAACTGGGAGTCAGAATGGATGGTATTTAAAATAGTAACAATTATTGGGTTGATGCAAAAGTTTTGACCGTTTTTTACATATATTTTTTTTAAATTTTTTTTTCTTGTGTATTATTTATTTAATAAATTATATAATTTCCATCAGTTCTTATAACCTTCTCCCATCTTTCTATCAACTTATAAATACCAGTAGTATAAAATTCTGTGGATTTTAATGCGAAAAATGAAGTAAGGGATGTTTTTACCTGCTCTATTGAATAATTTTTTTCATCATTTAAATTTTTTTGCAGTGATCGGAATAAATAAAAATCAGAAAGAGCAAGATCTGGAAAATACAGTAGATGCTTGATAACATCCCAATTTAACTCATTTAGCTTGTGTTGGGTCATCATAGCCACATGTGGTCTCGCGTTGTCGTGATGAAACACTGCCCCTTTTCTGTTTACCAATTCTGGTCTATCCTTTTGAAGGACCATGTTCAATTTGGATAATTGCTGACAATATTGTTCCGCTGTACTTGTCTTATCGTGTTCCAAGAGTTCAAAATACACAATACCCTTATTATTCCACCAAACACAAAGTATAACTTTTTTATGTATTTCGGCCTTCGAAGTTGTTAATGGGGCTTGTCCAGGTATAGTCCAATGTCTTATTCTTGTCACGTTGTTGTACACGACCCATTTCTCATCTCCTGTCACCAAACGATGCAAAAAAGGTTCATGTTTTTGTCTCGCACTCAAAGCAACGCGCGTTGAAACACGATCCAATAAATTGGCAGCCGACAATTGATGAGGTATCCAAACGTCGTACCGCAAAACCATTTCCATACGCTTCAAATGTCTTAATGCGATTGTTTGGTTGACTCCCATCATTGACACAATCTCCCTGATGGTTAGACGTGGATTGGTGTCAATTATGTCTTTTAATTCGTCGTCATCAGACTTCAATAGCCGCCCGGTACGTGGTTTATCAATGAGTGAAAAATCTCCAGATCGGAATTTTGCAAACCATCTTCGTACCTGTCGAACTTTGATGACATCTGCTCCATACACTTCACAAATGTTTTTGGTTGCCACACTCGCGGTATTGTCTTTACGGAATTCATAAAGTAAACAATGACGTAAATGCACTTTATCGAACGACATTTTGAAAAAATACAAGGGGTTATTACTGTACTCTGGCCAGGCCAAAACTGAATAGAAAGTAGAGGGAAAACATCCTTTATACAATGGATTCATAAAAAAAGAAGATGCTATTCATAATTTATGAAAAAATTTTTTTTTACCTGGGATCATAAAAAACGGTCATTACTTTTGCATCAACCCAATAGTATTGTAAATACAAAATAATATTTACGGAGTAATTTTAAGTGAATTATTTTTATAATTCGTGTATGCCATGTATGTAATAATAATTACTATTTCCAGATAAAAACTATTAATTGTTCTAAACTTGACTTAATTTATGTACTTGTTAATTCAATTAAAACATTCCATCTCACGTTAAATTGTTTCATTTTTCTTAATTTACAACCCCATTTAAATCATAAATCTGTATGTACTGGAAGTCCTGAAGAGAAGGTGGACATGGTTGAGACATGTCCTTAGAACGCCACCTGAGAGCATCAACCCCTCATGTCTCTTCTTCCAACCCCGAGGATTCCGGCGCCCCGGAAGGCCGCTGACGACCATTCACCGACTATACTCAGCGGAACTTCGAGACGCCGGACTGACTTGGGAGGAAGCCAAGGAGATGACGCGTGACAGAGTGACTTGGGAGACGTCTCGTGTTGGCCATATACTCCACCTAGGGAGCGAACATGGGAAAAGAAGAAGAGAAGAAGTATGTACCATTCATCACGTTTTTGTCTTTCTGCTGTTAAATATTCTAGGTAATAAAATAAATCTAGAAAATGTCAAGACATAATTGGCGCTCCGACTTCATAAGAATTACACAAATAGAGGACCACATTTCTTTTATTTAGTATTCAAAATTTACACGTACATCTTTTACAGTATGAGAGTATTACATCAAAATAATAATAAAATTGCTATAAATAAAAAAGTCACGATTCATTTAAAAGTGGGTTTATTAAATAGGACATTTTAATCATTAGCATGTTAAAATTGTAAAAACTCACAAAAATATTTTGCTGAATCTAGTGATTAAATAAATTCACCAAAGGACAATAGGAATTTAACTAAATATTAAAATAAAACTGTCTTATTTATATCTACATTGTTTAAATCTAGACTTGTACTGAGCATTATTCCAACGTTGAGAATTTAGTGTTTGGGTGGGAAACTTTAATGAACCGACTGAAATAATAATTTAGACCTCGGTAGGAAAGAGCCAATACTGATTAGGGTCATCACCTACAGACCTCCATTAACCACCAATCCTACATAGACAAATTGACACATTTTAAAAATAAATATAGTATTTATTTACACGTAAAACATTTATGAAATGAAGTAGTTTATATAATACTAATGTTACTTTATAACCTAAGTAATTTAATTTACTAGGAATATTTCATGAAAAAATGTTAACAAGAAAATGGTTATTTTAAATAATAGTCAAGCATATCAACATACGTTAAAGAAATAAAATAAAAGTAAAAATAAAATTTTAAAATTGGGCACTGAAAACATATTTAGACGGCACATAAACATATATTGTATATAAACATGCTAAATCTCAGTCAGAATGGAAAATTAAAGGTCATGCTAAAATTACGTCAAATAAGTTGTCTAATTTCAAATTCAGTTAAGTTTCATACCTAAATTTGGAATCAGATGACTCAAATAGAAAAATAGAAAACGATAAGTACATACCGGAATTCTAAATATATATATAGAGAGCTTAGGGTCACAAAAACCAATCTACAAAAAATAAAATCTGGAAAAAATAACATTAGTTATTTTTATTATACCTTTGTAGCACTGATAAATAGTAGACTAAATATTATATAAACCTTTAACTTTGGAATGAAATATTTCACTGATGGAAATTCAACAACCAATTTGAAATTGTTTATCCACAGTCCAAAAATGATGTAGATAGGCTGTAATGATCCTAAACCTCTGATTTCTACACTACATATAGAAATATCCGGATTTGGTAAGTATGGATAAAATCTCATGAACAGATCAGTTTACCAGAAACATACAGCGAAATAATCACAAAACTTTGTATTCACCTCAATATCTAACAGTCACATCACGATAATTGATAATTTAATTACTAATTAACTGTCAATGTGTATAGTAAAAAAATAAAACTAACACCGATCGTCACAACCAGAACTGGGGTATGGGTATGGTTCATGCAATCACTTAATTTCACTGGGTTCAAACATGTTAAAAGTCATCGTCGGAAGAGTTGTCATTGAATGTATACTTGGTCGGTTTCTTGGCCCGGGCCGTGGGGCGACTTTTGGGGCCCGGCTTAGCCTTGGCGGACCCATCGCTGGGAACAAAGTCATCGGAATCCGATCCGGACCCCTTGGCAGCCGCCTTCTTCGATTTCTTCGCGGGTTTGGCAGTCTTCTGTGGAAATTTGACAAAGTCCAACGATACAATGGTGCATTTAAGAAAAGATTTTCAATGTACAGAGGAACCTCTGTATGCGTCTGCTTTGGAATAAGTCCAACTTGGTATACGTCATATTTGGAGGCGAAACATTTTGCTCGGTATACGCCCTTCATTTGGCATACGACTTGCGTGCGTGCAAGAACTTGTTAGTTAAAATGAGTCACAACACCATGCGATACTCTTGATACTTTGTGAATTTTACGTGATTTTGAAATCTTCTTAAATTATTATTAAGTTCTTTAACCATAAGTTATGAAAAAAGAGATTGTTAAGTATGAAAGTGGCATACGTATCCGGGACTTGGATGCAGCATACTTAATGCTGAGAACAACGATTTCTACGATTGTGAAAAACAAAGACAGTATTAAATTGGCTTATGAAGCGAAGGGGGTGAAATCGATCACAAAACAAAGATCAGGGACATTAGAGCATGCCAAAAAATATGATTTTTTTCATAGGAACGGATAAATCATTTTCCCTTTATTTCTTATGGGAAAAATACTTTAGGGATACGTCCTATTTGGTATAAGTCTCATGATCTGGAACGGATTAAGGACGTATACCGAGGTTCCACTGTACAAATAAATGTATTAAAATAGAGTGTAACTAACCTTGGTGGTGAAAATATCGTCGCTGTCAGACAGATTCATGAGGAGCTTGGCGGGTCGCTTGATGCCGCCAGTGCGGGGCACGGGGAACAGCTTTTTCTTGCCGGCCGGGGCCTTCTGTGGTGGCGGCGAGGGGGCGGGGGAGCGCGCCCGAGGGGCCGGGGGTGGGCTGCCCGCATCGCTCTTGTCACTGTCCGATATAACGTACGCCTTGGGGGCCGGCTTTGACTTCACAGGTGACGGAGTGTCAGCCTTGGATTCTTCCATCAGCGAGTCAAACAAATTGTCTGGAAAAAAGACAATAGGGTATTATCACTCGGGAGGAATATCTAATTTCACATACTCAACCTATAAAGGATTGTGGACTCGTTTTGTGTTTATAACAACCAATATAATCAATATTTTCATTTATCATTTTCTTTTATAAAATTCGCCTTTGTAAAAACGTTGTTTTAGTGAAAAGGATTATGTTATTAGCAGCATTAAGTAGTATTAACCAGGAACTAAAAGATGCCCCAGTGGTGTAATGGTTAGCGTGTTTAGCTACCGTCCTGGAGGTCCCGGCTTCAATTCCCAGGGGGGTTGAACATAAATATTAGTGATTTCACACTCTAATATTTATTTAATATTACCCTGGACTGGTCCCTGAAGCGCAGGAGAGATCACCTTGCCTTCATGTAAGTAACGATCAAGATAACACTGCATCAATACGATGCAGTGCACTATGCAACATTGGGTGCGGATAGGGGTTAGAAGAATTAAATGAATCTTTTTCAATATCTTTTATCTTATTTTTTCACTAAAAAATATGAATAAAAATTTAAATATTTTTTGGAATTTATTTTTGATCACTTATTCATATTTTTATTTTTTGTCTTCATGGGGCACAATTTGTAAATAATTTAAGAAATGTTTTCCAGGTCAAAACTTACCAGAATCCATAGCAACGGGTTTGCTATTTCCATTCTTTTTAGCGTGTATTATATCATCTTCACTATCACTTTCCTGGATAGTCTGCGGTCCCATGGAATCCTCGTTCTTGTTGTCAAACAACTCGGGCTCCGAGTCTGAATCGCTCTTGTCAGAGTTCAATAGCTGGCTATAGGTGTTTATCTGAAAACAAAGTAAACTCATCATACTTCACAGCCTCATATGTAATACTGACTGCTAGTTTATTCACAACCAATCAGATAATCAGAAATTTGCATTTGTTGTACTATTGGAGCCACAAATGTTTACATTAGGGGTAGGGAACTATTACATTTCTAAATTCCTTTATCTAATTAAACTACTTTTCAATTTTTGCGGACACAAACATATGGAAGCTGAATTCTTATATATAAAGATATTGACTTTTTTTAAATTGGCAAAAGTCAATATCAGAGCGGTCAAGAGACTGCATGCGATATTAAGGCTACAGGTTCCCTACTAATGTTTTTTTTTAGATGGGAACTGCATTTATTCTTTACCTTGCTTATTATGTACAAGGTTTATAGATCATTAAGTGGATTTTTGTGTCTCCTAACTCCTAATGTTTTATTTTAATCTGTGTTGGGAACAGGAGGGATAATCTACTGTGGGCCAATTAGGACCTTCTCAGCATTTGTAAAACTCCTCAGGAGAAGCCGGACTGTTGACTGTCGTCAGCAGACCTTTTGTTCCACTAGAAAAGGATTTGGCATTTTGAGTTTTCCACCTTTGGTTTACGTCCTCTAGGAACTATCAGTATGCATCAGGGATGCAGAAAAAGATGGTCCAAAAAACAGGAACAATTAAGGATAAGCGAGTAAGGGTAAAGTCTCCACATTGGCAGGAGGAATAGAGGTATATCATACATGTAGAGTAGAGTGGGCCGATGACGTTTTTTTGCAAATTCAGCAATGAAAGTGGTCTAAAAAGTTGCATTTTGGATTGCACATAACGAGAAAAATATTTTAAAAAATATTGGATACTACTTTTGGCCCTCAACCAGAGCTCAAAGTTTTCGGAAAAGCCATTTTTTTACGCTTTACCAGCTGCCATTTCGTATTTTATTAATATAGACAGTCTAATTAAATGTTACGATGTGTAATATACTTTACTTAAATAGCACATAAAGACAAAAGTTACACTTTACGTTGTTATAAATAGGTAGCGTTGTTTTAGTATGTCTTTATATCCATCAGTATTCGGCCGGCGCGCGGCGCTCTAAGGAATCGGTTGCGCTGTCCGTAATTTTCTTTAGATCCCTGTACTTTAAAAACGAGTTAGATTTTAAAATATTTTATAATTTAGGTTACAAATTATCTTAACAAACGATTAAAGTTATTTTGAATACATTATTATGTTAATTTAAACAGAAATGAGTTCATCTAAACCCTGTATAAAATAATACTAGATTTTGGTTTTTAGCCTCATTTATTTTTGGAATTTTTCTCGAACCGGTTTCAAAAAGAACTTTGTTATCTTCAGGGATAGACATAGAAATGTATATTCCAGAAGACAACAAGATTTTTGTCAAAACCAGTTAGAGAAAAGTATCAATAATGGATGTGGTAAAAAACCAAGTTAGTTTTATTTTATACAGTTTTATAAAATGTGCCACAAAATATTTGCCAAAAATATTCAAGAAATAAGTTTAATCCGCTACTAACATAGACGTAGTGAAGTAGTTGGTCCCATATTTGGCGTACCATCAGGTCAAATCGTAGAAACGATATAAAAATGATGATAGGCACTATTGAATTAAAATAATCTTCAAAAATTCATCGGAAAAACAGCCAAACTTTAAAAATAAATCGAAAAATTATCGCACATCAAAACAAGGTTACAACACCTTTGTTTAAATGAAAATGGAATAGATATTTATATTTAGGAAACTACAGAATCAGTGAGTTCAAAATCATTCCCTGATCCTTCATCGTTCAAGAGGAAAACTTTACAACTATAACAAGTGTGTGTAAACGATTTGGTTTTTCCGACCGATGGGCTGCAACTTTGACTTTTATTGTTCCAAAAGACTTACATCTGGTCTTCGGGGAAATTTTAATTCAACTGGAAAAGCTTTAAGATTTGTGAATGATTATCTATTATGATTTTTACTGTACCTGTAAACCTACTACATATTCTAAGCTGGGACCATCTGTGACAATCTATTACTATTGAACATTGTTAACCTGAAATCGTAAACCAACAACCTGGAAAAATGGCACACTCTCAATAACTGACAACTGTTTATTTTAAAATACACAAATAATTGTCAAAGGTTACGCTTCAGTGTGGTTAATTGTAATAAGAAAACCATAGGATAGTGCAAATTATGTAATTGAAATAATAAGTTTATCCGGAACTTTGGGGATGATTTAAAATCAAAAAAGATCCTATCATTCAAAGGAATGCTTTTTTGTTCATCCTATAAACTCAGTTTCAACATTGTTATCGGATACCAGAAGCCATATCGGGACCTAAATTTGAGAAAATCATCGAAACTCGAAAGAAGACAGATTATTAAGGTTATTTAAGTTACCGAAGCTCAATTTTCAAGCTACCAACTACATACATGGAAATAATTATTAGGGCTAAATTATAAGTTACACAACCACGAATCATAATTAAAATATCGGACAGCTTTCAAGAGATGATTTTAATAAATCGAAGATCAGTTTTTACTGTATCCTCCATCCCTTGTCACATGTAGGCCTTGTGGAACGCTGCGTTAAAATGGTGACAGAAGCCTCTATAACAGTAACTGGCCAGAAAGCAAAAGATGGTATTATACGAACTAAAATAATGTACAGGACTAAAATACCTTCATTCGATAGTAAGAAACAGTGTGAATAAAAAAAATTACTTTTATTTTCGCACTCTGCTTTATATAGAAAAATCTGTGAATTCCGTCATTTTTATGGTTTGAAAAATAAATATAAAGCCAATTTCAAAATTTATAAATAATTTTTTTTCTTGCTGAATGACTTTTCTTTTATCAATATATATTTTTTCCTTATAAACGTGAAATTTTATATTTTGTGGAAATTGAGAATTTCGTTGAAAAATATGAAAATGTAAAAATTTGAATCTTGGTTGGTTTGTCGTTTTTAATTAACACAATGTATTTAAAATAATTTTAATTGTTCGTAAAGATAATCTTTAACTTATACTTAATCACACTTAATATTATAACACATTTTAAAAGTACCGGGATATAAGAAAAAACACGGAGAGCGCAACCAATCCCTTTGAGCGCCGCGCGCCGGCTTAATACTGATACAAACAATGACTTACTAAATCAACACTACTGATTTATAACAACAAAAAGTGCAACTTATGACCTTGTATGCTTATTAAGGAAGGTGTGTTACATATCTTGACATTTAATTAAACTGCCTACATTACTAAAATACGAAATGGCAGCTGGTAAAGCGCAAAAAAATAGCTTTTCAGAAAACTTTGAGCTCTGGTTTAGGGCCAAAAGTAGTATGGAATATTTTTTTTAATATTTTTTACGTTATGTGCAATTAAAAATGCAACTTTTTAGACCCATTTGTCTTTGATATCTAAAAAAATTTTTTTTTTCATACACCAACGGCCCACTCTAATGTAGAGGCTAACATGCCGGAACATTGAGCAAAACAATAAAGAAGACTTCAAAACATTTGGAAAGGTACAGAGAATACATGTGTTACCTTTGTAGCAGCTCTTCTTGCATTTGCTCGTTCTCTAGGTACTACAGGCTGCGCAGTAAAACTAGCTTCACTACCCGACAAGTCAATGTCATCCTCACTATCGGAAATAGTTTTCTTCTTTTTCTAAAAAAATTTACAAATACTATTAGATGTCATTCAGTCATTATAAATGAATTTGTAATACTAATAAAAGTGGTTCATACAGCAGCGCCCTTTGGAGCGCCGGGCTCCTTTTTGAAGGTCAGTTTGGATTGCTTCATGCCATCAGTCGCTTTTTCCGCTTTTTCTGCTTTCTCCTTCTTCACCCTCGGAGCCTTGGTCTTCTTCTCAGCAGCCATCGGGCTTATACCGCTCGGGTCATCCTGAAATTGGAAAAGGCATTGAAGCAAATCTACCAGATGCAATATTTCAATAATTAAAATTTTGATATTTTTTCAACTATTTACTATTGTATTTTCAGCAGACACGCTGCTTTTATGGTTTTCTACGCTTTCTTCATTCGCAAATAAGCCCTTGAAATACAACAAATAAACATTAAATTCATTAAACAACTCCAATGTACGGTTAATATTTCTTCTCACCATTGAATAAACTTCATTTTACTCTGGGGTCTTCACATTAAATGGCATTTTTTAAGGCCAATCACAACTTTATTATCTCAAAATCCAGGTAACATTTTACGTAAATGATTATTTTTATAAAACATTGTTTTATCATTGAAAAAATAAGTTTTTCTACGAAATAATTATATGGTTTAGAAAATAAAAGAGTTATTAAAATGTAAGGAATTAAAAAAATATATATAAAAATATTTTTTCTATATAAATTCTAAAAAACAAAAAAGAATTCCATATAAATTCAAATTCAAAAAAAAAATTTGCATAAGGACACGTCGAGCCCTGAGCACGGATCTGAGCATTCTGATTTGAACGCTTGAGATCTGGGCCTTACACACATTTTTATACATGGATATAAAAAATTATTTTTACATTACTCTTAATTTTGGCTAAGGTTAATATATTACAAATATTACTTACAGGATCATATTCCTTCTTGATCTCTTTTCTCTGCTTCAACTTCTCTGCAGCTACAATCCTCTTGATAAGTTCATCGTGAATTTTGGGTTCAATCCTCCTTCCGTCATTGGAGGGTAATGTATCCATAAGGGATTTCCTGTTCTTATTATTCTTATTCTGTAAAATAACAACAATCTTAAGCTTTTTTCAAATGAAACATAGAAATCTTACTTAGTTACAAAATTACATACAAAACGGAAGAGTCAAGCACTATAAAAATATCATAGCTAATTTAAATCAATATTAAATTAAAAAAATAAATAAAACATGACAAACACCTAAACCAATATGAATAAAAATTCATTTTACAACTTGTAAAAATTGAACCTGCGATGCAAGATTCACAGTCAAGCATCTACTCAACTGTGCCATGGTGCAAACAATTGTCAATTGATTATTTGAGACGATTTCCCTTGACACAAGGCAATCACAAGCTGAATTACTTGTGTTAAATAATGTTATCATGTTGCAATACAGTTGATTCTGCTTGATTGGCCAAATCTTAAAGAATGGAATCCGAGCCAAGGAACCAATACATTAACATCTTACATGTCACATTAACACAATGTTGCACCATATTGGCAATTATGAAGACAATAAATAATAATTTACCACTTTATGAATATGGAAACTGAGAGAATGCAATTATTGATGTTATTAAATCAAAACATAAAAAAAATTGATAAAGTTAGAGACGCTGATGATGATAAACCATTTGGGCCCGCGACTAATCAGAATACAGTTTATTTTGTATTTGAAAAGCATTGATAACTTTATGGTAATGTAATTGCATAACACTTTCTTTATAATTCATCGTTCGCTTTGTGTAATACCACTTTAAAACACTACTTCACGACTACTGGTTTCGGAATAACCATTCTATCATCAGGTCAACTACACGCTATAGAAGTTAGTTATAGTCTATAGTTAACCTGAAGACAGAATGGTTATTACGGTACCGGTAGTAGTGAAATAGAGTTTTTAAGTGGTACTACACAAAGGGAACAATGAATAAAATATTGGTTGCTTAATTTTAGATTGCCTTCGATTGATTGGGGCGGACAGTAATTGAGACAAATTTTGGGGTGCTGATGTGACTCAATTAAGCTTTTGATTATTTAATAAATACTTTATAATCACCTTCATCCTTTCAGCCTAGTGAGAGCATTAAAAACAAATACAATAGAGATTAACATACATACACATTCATTTAAATGATAAAAGTAATCCAATAATTGTATTTTAACCGTTTTAGTGCTGAGATTTCTTCTTAAATGTACGCTTACATTGCTGAAGACTTGTTTGCAAGAAAAGTCCTTTTTATTAGGTGTATATAAAATCAATAATATTTTTCAGAAAATTTTAACTGATTTTAGTATTTCGTTCTTGGTGGACAATATATCAAACTACTCAAATAATAATGCATTTTATAATAAACATACATGTATATTTTTTATTAAAAGCAATTTTGAGAAAAAAAAATACTGTAAAAAACCATTTTCATTCAGTGTCAAGTTGTGGTCCCGTGGTTAGTGTAGCGGACTCTTGAGTCAGAGTTTCTCGGTTCGAACCAACTCTACTACAATCTGATACATACCTATTTCTAATAATGAGCCGCTTGGGCTCAAAGAAATAGTATGAAATCAAAGTATTTTTGTAAATAATAAAAACACAAATATATATTTTTTTAAATAATTTTTTTTTCACAAGATGTGTCAAAGTTGTGTGAAATTAGCTCATCCTTGGAGTTTTCACTATCACTATTTCACTATCTTCCAATTGGTAAACATTCCAATTTGAGTATAAAAATCTTTGAGTATAAAAAAAACATAATCCCTTTCAACACCAGTATTGGACGAATCAGACATTTTAAGGGTCGATATATAGATTCTCAGCACTCTAACGGTTAACTTTGCGGATATTTTTTTATAAAGATTAATGTTAATCTAGGAAATATGTGAAATCTTTACAAACATTTGATTTGAATTTTTTTAGAGGAATGAAATCAAGTTTTTTTTAAATCTTTTGATATATTTGACTTGTAAGTTGCAAGCTGTTGAAAATTTCAATAGATATAATTCTTTAAAATGTAACTGTATCAAATAAGACATACCATTATTGCCTTTGTCTTCTTGTTTAATCCGAGCTCCTCACTGCGTTCTTTTTCCTCAACAACGTCTAATTTATCCATAAATACATCTAAATCATCCCTCCAAAGCATCGATGGCGTTTTCGCTCTGAAAATGTTTCACAGGCATTAAAAATGTATTCATGATTCCAAACATTTAAGTAAAAATAAAAAATAATATACATACTGTAGCGCATTCAGTTCGGCGATTCTTAGGTCTCGCTGTTTCAATAACTCATCCTTCTTTTCCTTAGTCAACATCCACATGGACATTCCCAAGAGGTAGTTGAACTTCTTAACATCGCCTAATTTCATGAATGCTTTATCTGAAAGAATTGGATAGATAGATTAAAAAAAACTGAACAGACATATTCCGACGCACTTCTCAGAAAAGCTCAGAAAAAGTATATTTTTATTTTTGTATGTTAAAGTGAAATATTACCGGGATCAATTGCTTTGCCTCCTTTCCCTGGTTTCACATCCTCCTCCTCCTTCTCTTCATCGCTTTCCTCGGCTTCTTCCTCTTCCGTGCCTCCTGATTGCTTTGCGACCTTTTTCTTCCATGCGGCGATAGGGTCAGGATCATATCCTTTGAGATGAAAAAAAAAATTTAAACCATGTCATTTGAACAAATGATCTATTCCATAATATGTACTAAATGTTTATATGTACATTTGTATATATTTATTTGTCCGCTAACTTATAATCAATGAAATGTATAATAAACTCATGCCTCTAGCAAGATGGCGAGTGATTTTGCCTAGAATTTTCACTCATGAATTACATGAAATTATAGTAACTTTAAACATAAAGAGTAAATCCACTCACAAGTAGCCATAGGCTATAAAACTTATAAATTTGAAGCCTGAGTAGGGACATGATAAGCGGTGTTGCATAAGCCACTTGAGTTAGCTAGATTTCAGAGTAACTTAGACATTAGGTAATTCAAAATATTTGTCCAGTGACGATGGAACACTTCATTAATATTAAATTTTCTCAGATCAATCAAACACAAATTTTTAATCAACACATATTTAGTCAACGTTTTATATTTTATAATTTATTATTAGATTAAAACCAATATTTTTAGCTTTTCCACTTTTTTTTTTTTTTTATTTGACCAGCGACCGGGTTTCGTCGTTACCGACATCATCAGACTGGTCTGTCATCACCAGTCTGATGATGTCGGTAACGACGAAACCCGGTCGCTGGTCAAATAAAAAAAAAAAAAAAAGTGGAAAAGCTAAAAATATTGGTTTTAATCTAATAATAAATTAAAAATGCAATTCCATCACGAAGTGTCAGTGGATAATATAAATCTATTATATTTTATATATTCAGTTAAATTAGGCAATAAATTTTTAGTCAACGCTCTTTACTATGAATATAATGTATTAAACACATTCCAATTCCTCGATACTTTGACAGTTTTTCAGAGTTAATAAAGTAGCCACCGTGGCGCTGATGTCTCCATGCCTCCTATATCAGACATAAGGTAATCACGTAAGTAGGCATCTACTGCATACTTTTATTCTTTGAATGTGGAATATTTTATGAAAATGCTCATTGTATTTTACATCACAAAATTTCAAACAAATAGCACCTTCACTTTAAATTATGTATAACAACTTAAAAATATAAAATCAGAACTCAAAATATACTTGTTATAAGTAGTTTTCGTAAATGAAAACAATGCGAAGCTGGGAAAAATCATTAGTACATATATAATGTTTTGTATTAAAATGAACTGACCTCTTCTCAGCAACTCATCCACCATAACTTTCCTCTTTTTGTTCTCCACTACAAGGTCCTTGTCGCATTTCTCCAAGATGAACCTAGCCTGGTTGGAGAGTTTATCGGCTTCCGCCTTCAGCTGCCCGATAAGATAATCCTTTCGCTTGCTGTAATACTGAAGGCGAAGGCTATAGAACTCCCTGAGGATCTCTTCCACTTTATCATATCTATAAAAGGAGACAAATATTTTTATACAATTATCAATCGGAATAAACCCTTATAATGCAAAAAACATAATATGTATTTGTAAAACATATTGATTAGTGTAATTAACATAAAACTTACTTGTGCAGGCAATTGTTTTTGTCAAAAGCATTCATGGTAGTTAGAGAAACGGTAGTTTGGAGTTTGAACACTTTGTGGATACCCTCAGTCTCTACTTCAAATAACTTCCCGGGGAGTAAGCTGATTATAAACTTCACCGTTGTATCAGTGTTGTATTCCTAAAAATAATATAGGAATAATATATAGTTACATTAAAAGCTCATTAATTTCAACAACGTTAATTTGAAAAATATTACGAAATTATGAACTCTCAAACGGAGATTTCAACAGTAAAATTGTGTTGAAAAATGGCAAATTATCTAATACGCTACCTTAACCGACCAGTAGTATGATCAACAAGGCTTTAACATATCTACCCGGAGCCAAAAATGACCTCACTATAACTAGCAATGGTTTCAGGTGCACAGTTGTTAACATATCTTTGATTTTGATCTCTGATTTAAACAAAATCCTTTCGATATTTTTATCAGTTTCTATCCTGATTTTGAAAAAAAAACCATGACATTGTTTTTTATTTCAATTTGTTTTTCACGTTCTGGGCGTCATTCTTGACAATTTATTTAATATTACTTCGGACTGGTGCCTAACACGCAGGACTGATCACCTTGCCCACATATAACAAACAATCAAATCAACATGGCATCAATTAGATGCAGTGCCCATACTCAACACAAACCACTATTCAAATGCACAAATTAGAAATTAGACACAACACAAACCTTGTACTCCGATATGATTGGTTTAACTTTCTCACTGCCCAGCATCGGTTCCAGAACATTTTCCTTATAGTTCTGGGTCCAGCTACCCACGGGCAACTCTGTGATCTCGATCCTTTCTCCTGGCAGTACAGCCGCTTCGCCAGAGATCACATACTTCTCCTGGAAGCCTTCCACAGTGCCTCGGAAGCCCTTGTACCACGGGTGCATTGGCTCTGGTTCTTCTCCATCGAGCATCCGCCTGTTTAATCACAATTATTATGATTAAATACTACATGAAGTTTTAAAAAACAAAACAAGCTAACGGAATATGCCCGAAGAATAAATAAAAAGTACTTTGTATTACACTTTTGAGTAAAAACTATACATAATCTGGTGCCTGGAGTCATTAGTCAAAGGTACCAGTGAATTTACCAATAATTTCTAATGGATTCAATGGAATAAATGATAAGAGATGAAATACATATCATCGCCTGTACTGATACGAAAAAGACCCATTATTTCAATGTTTTTTGATAATGATTATTTTAGCAGGTAAACAATTTTTACTAATATTATGAGACAACAATTACATACATTGAAAGCTTCCCTCTGAACCCATATCTGTTCTAAAGATTGTAGATTTCAAATAAAAAAGGAAAAAATAAGCTTAACAAACCATTTTTACTTTAATATATTAGTACTTCCAACTTCTTGCAACTTTATTTTACTAATTTAATTTTCATCAGTCAAAATGTACATATGAATAAATGTTTTGTAATGATGTACCAATATACCTTATATTCTTGACAATATCTCTGGGATTGAAAGTGGGAATCTTGGTTGACCAGCCAGTACCGATACCTTCAGCCCCATTTACCAAAACCATTGGAATAATCGGTACATAATACACAGGTTCTATTTTCTGATTGTCTTCAAATTCGTGCTGTAAAACAGACATTGATAAATTACAATGTAAAAAGAAAATGTAAAAATTTGTATTTATATTCTGAGATAGAAACAACATTAGATATCAACAACGAATATAAAATATTACCGTTAGAAGAGGGTCATCATGTGGATGGAAGATGAGCCTAGTGAGTGGTGACATCATAGTAAAAATATAACGGGGACTAGCACTGTCCTTGCCTCCTGACAACCTAGTACCAAACTGACCTCTGGGTTCCAGTAGGTTGATGTTATTAGACCCCACATAATTCTGAGCCAAATTAACAATGGTGGAACACAACGACTGCTCTCCGTGATGGTAAGCCGAATGTTCAGCCACTGACCCGGCTAATTGAGCAACTTTCACCTCGCGCTTGTCATTACGTTTAATGCATGTAAAGATGACCTTCCTTTGTCCAGGTTTCAATCCGTCAATCATGGATGGAATAGACCTTACATTATCCCCGTTGGAGAAAAGAACCAACTCCAAATTGATAAAATCCGAGTATGTGACATCTCGCGTTTCTTTAGTGTACAAATAACGCTCGGACAACCCAATTTCTTTTCTCCTTTTGACTTCTTCCATGTGATTGGTTAACCACTCCTTACGTTGGTCGGCAGCTTTCTTGGAGAATGCCAGCTCGATGTTGTGGTCATCGGTTGTTCCGCCGTACTTGAATCTGATACGGTGACGTTCCATATTCTGGAAGTATTCCCGCGCCTCCTTAGATGTGGAAGTACCCAAACCTTTGTAGTACTTTATGTTGTAAGTATGGTGGTTTTCCGTGTCCCTCTTCCACTCCTCAAATTCGGGCAGAGAATAGAAAGATATCTCTTTGTCTTTCTTCGAGGCCTTCACAATAGGCGTGATGAACTCTTCCAAGAAAGGATGTTTCAATAAGTTCGGCCAATGGTGATGCAAGAAGTTGATAATGAGTCCCTTTATATGAGACCCGTCCTGATCCTGATCAGCCATTATCATCAATTTACCATATCGCAAACTTTTCAAATCTTCCACATTGTTATATTTTTTCTCACGATCAAGTCCGATAATTTTAATTAAGTTGGTGATCTCTACATTATCGCGAACCTGTTTATGAGAAGCCTCCCGAACGTTTAGTGGTTTTCCCTTGAGAGGAAACACTCCGTAGCGATCTCTCCCCACGACACTCAATCCCGACACGGCCAAGGTCTTGGCCGAATCTCCCTCTGTGATAATTAGAGTGCAGAGAAGAGAGTTTTTCTGTCCGGCCTCATTAGCATCTACCAGCTTAGGAATCCCCTTCAGCTTGCTATGTTTCTTGCCTGAGATCTTATTCAGCTCTTTTTGGGCCTTGAACTTGGCCCAACTCAAAACGGCTTCCACAATACCGCATTTATTGGCGATGGATGTTATAAACTCATCGGACAAAGTGCACTTTGAGCCGAAGTTCCTTACCTGCGAGGTCATGTTTTCTTTTGTCTGAGAGTCGAATGTCGGGTTTACTATCAAGCAATTAACAAAGAGCCACATGTGACTTTTTACTTGCAACGGCCTAATATCTACACCGCCCTTGTTCTTTTTCTTCAACACTTCCATTACCTTTTTCATAATCAAGTCTGTGACATGATCCACGTGTTTGCCACCTTTAGTGGTAGCGATGGAGTTGACAAAAGAGACTTGTTGGAAACCTTTGGAACTTGATAACGTGCAACCTACTTGCCACCTTTCGTTCACAGCTTCGTAACAAACTTTCAAGGGACTCCCATTATCATCTTCCTTGCCCTTGATAAAAAGGTTTATATAGTCCTTCAACTTGTTTACAGGTAGTCGTTTACCATTTAGGTAAACCTTCACTCCGGTGGATGCCGCCACATCGTAGGCTCTACGAGACATCAGACTTACTATGTCATCGTCCAATCTATCCATCTTGAATTTTGTTAAATCAGGGCTGAAAATAATTTTGGTATAGTCGTCATCCTTTTCCGACGGCTTGATTTTAGGCTCCGAAGCCTTGCTCATGTTGGCACCCCAGGTCTGCTTGAAATGTTTCTTGTACTGCTTGGATGCGGTTTCTACAGTGAATTTACTGGAGAAAATGTTGCAGAGTTTGGCACCGTAACCGTTTCGTCCTCCCGTCACCTTCTCCTCCTCATCGTTATAGTTGGAGGAAGTCAACAAGTGGCCGAAGATCATGGTAGGAACATACATCTTCTCATCTTTATGCATAACAATAGGAATTCCTCCCCCATTGTTGTAAATAGAAATAGTATTAGTCTCTTGGTTGATATCTATTCTAATAATATCCATCTTTGCATCACGCTGCTTGTTGTCAGCAGCATTCACTAATATTTCATCAAAAATTTTGTAGAGTCCTGGAATTTTAAAGCGAAATATTAATATCATCTATGTTCCATTAAGATATCAATGGAACCTTTATAACTACTTTGTGGGGTTAAACCCAGCTTAAGTGAGCAACAACGCTTAAAATATTGCTTATCATTATTTATCTGCACAAAATAAAAGAAAAATATAAAAACAGAGATGCACTAAACAATTACAAAATACGAGTTATGTACCTGGAACGTAAGTAATTTCCTTTTGAGTAATTTGTTCTTTCTCCTTATCATAAACCCACATCACCTCTGTTGACTTCTCAACGGATCCTATATAAGTATCGGGACGGAGCAAGATATGCTCCAATTGAGATTTCTTCTGATATATCTTTTCAATTGTGTGCTTTGCCGCACCGGCTTTCTTGGCCGGCTCGGCGACTCCATTCTGTTTATCCGCATTGTCCCCACTCATCTTATTAAGCATAGACTGAAAACAAGATAAACTATTACAGTACAATTATACTTTACATAGCGCTATACTGCGTCTAAGGGTGACTGCGAGTGAGAGGCAGAGGAATGGAAATTCTCCCACCAAATTTGAGTTGCAATCAATATCTCATCCATGTAATCTAAGTACAATAAAACCATTTTCTTTTAAAATAATTGAGATTCTTTGTATTTACATTAATATTTTTAACCTGGTAGTGTGAAATGATGAGTCTCAAAAGAGCTTTACATTATGACTTAACCACCCTACCTTCGGGTTATTTTCAGGCATATTTTTTATAAACAAGCAAAAAAATCACAACGTTTGTTATCACAAAATATTGTCAGGTATGAAACCTGACAAAAATTTGTCAGTGTATCCGGTACGCATTAAATATTTTTGGAACAGATATCTTTTTCACGTAGGTCATACGGGTTAGCGCGGAGCGGTGAAGAAAAACCCGCGCGTATCACGTATGTTCGTTGTATGTTTAGGGCAGTTAATAACGGTTTTCAGATTATAAAATAATAAAATAGTTAATAAAATAGATAGATTGTTTTAGATAATTAAATATTTTTTAAAAATCGAAAAATATCAAGTTAAACCAAATAGTTCATAAGATTTAAAAATTAAAGTACCAAACAAAGACAGAATTTGAAGGAATGCCATTTGACAAGTAATTTGGCAGGTGAACGCTCTCTTTAGAAAAAAAAATTCCTTTCATTAATAGGTACACGAGCAATAAATAAAAATGGTAGCCATGTCTCCACTTTGGTTAGTGCAGTACGGTAAATTTTATTTAATTTCCAATTGGACTAACATTTACATATACATACATAGCATCGGTCTACACTATTTATCAGTGTGTACGGTATGGAGAAAAGCTTTGTCAATTTGTAAAAAGTAATATCTGTCTGTTAACACACTAAGAGCGTTTGTCCACTACACGGAATTTTACCGTCCGGCACGTAAGTTAGCGTTTTCAAACGACGATTGGCTTGGATTGGCTTGGATTGGCTTGTGCTTTTGTCCATCTTTCTTTGGATCGGCGCACTTGATCGGTGCGTGAACACGTTGTGCGTAAATTCGATCACGCTAAACTGTCGTAGTCGCTTTCATTTTTCATAATTAGACTGCCGGAAGGTAAAATTCCGGGTAGTGGACAAGCGCCCTAAGGGCGTTTGAGCACTACTAAGGGAATTTTACCGTCCTAAATGAGGTAAAAAATACTCTTCCCGTCCTTAAGCATCAATCGACCGAATAGGTAGAAATACCTTCCCCGTCCTTAGGGCGATTGTCCACTACACGGGATTTCACAGTCCGGAAGTCCAGTTTTGAAAAATGAAAACGACTACGACAGGTTAGCGTGATCGAATTTATGCGCAACATATTCACGCACCGATCAAGAACACCGATCCGAAAAAATATGGACAAAAGCACATGCCAATCCAAGCCAATTGTCGTTTTAAAACGCTAACTGACGTGCCGGACGGTAACATTCCGTGTAATTCCGGGTAGTGGACAAACGCCCTTAGTGTGTTAACTATAATGTATGATCATGCAACAAAATGGAGGTTGGTAAATGATGTTAGTGTACTTAACCCTCTACACTCCTTAATCTCTTATTATTATTTACTAAGCATGAAAATACAACATTTGAGACACAGAATCATTATGAATTTAATTAACATTCAGACTTTAATTTATATAAAAATAGATAACAATAATATTAATTAACCATCTTACTTGAAAGCAAAGTGACCAGTTTAACACTTAAGATCTCAATCTAATATCTTAAATATGAAATTTGAAAAACACATTTTTTTAAGTAGCCCATTTTTTTTATCAAAACCTGCTATCGTCGTAAATCAAAAGATTTTGGCATTCAAATGACGTATAATGTTTTTGGAAATGTTTCATATACGGATATTTGACTCCTATTCTTATAAATTTACGAAATTAAAAAATATACAATAATTATTTGGACCATTACACTTTCCAAACACTGCCATTTTTTTGCGAAACTGCATAGCCTTGCAGTAATTTTTTACAAAACATAACAAAGAGATTTTACTGTACGAAAGGGTCAATTATTGTCAAGGGCAAGCCATTATTGGCAAATATCCTTAAAAATAAAATGTACTTATTTCATAACTGAGAAAATAAAAAAAACCGGTAGAAGTTTGATCAAAAAATGCCGCCACACGGTTGTTTGGATACATACCTTTATGTCTGCCATTTTAACGAGCACCTTTTCTTTTCCAGTGCCCCGGCAAACCCGGTTAAACAAATTTAGCACAATGAAGGTTCTATATGAAGAACTGTCCAAAGGTAAGCATTGTTATATTCCAAGCAAACGTTCTACGATAAAAAGACGCCAAAATCACGAAATTGCGCTACACTAACGGACCGAGAATCAACGAATTTCTGCGACGAGGGGCTATATTGCTTTTGCATCTGATTTATTTTTTTTAAATTCTCGGGTAACGTTACTCAGTACTACGATCGCGTTTCTTTCTAGTCGTTAGCACTAAAATCTGTAAGTAGGTAGGTACATTCGTTAAAAGTTTGTAGTAAATAAATATAAGAAGAAGAAAAGTACGCATGAAACTCTCACTCGTTAGAAGTGAAACATTTTAGAATGTAAAAACAGAACATTTGATTTCATGCAAAGCTTTCTTCGCATTTGTTGACGATTTTATAATTTCGTAAATAAATGCATATTTTTTTACATTTGGAATACATTGCACCTAGCAAATTTTTTTTATCAAATTTGTGACGAACGGGTTATAAGGTCTATTTATATTAGTCGATTGCTCAGCTGTATTATTTTCATTTCGTTGATGTTTTATACCACCTATATATTCACTTGTAGAGCTACTATTCAGGCATTCAAATTCTCCGTACCACTTATTATGTCATAGCCGACGCTATCGATGCATACAGTGTATTTGGGATCATTGGGAGATCATGTTGTCAACAGTATTCCCTTTGCTTGATTAAGCTCGCAATCTTTCTGTATTTGTTTTATTTTCCATTTTATTCGTCACACACTGAAAATTGTTAACTAATATATATTAGTTCAGCTAATGTACAGTATAATATGCTAGCGTCTACTGGTTCCCTATGTTACGTATTAACACAGAACGTGCGGTGCATCCGCGTAAACTGTTTATGACGTATGTGACGGAGAAAGTAGAAACGATTCTTTCACTCTTTTCTAGCTGCTGATTGCGTAAGCGTTTCACTATGTTATCTCATCAAGGTCAATTTTCCTGATGTTTTACGACAAAATTACCAAACAAAAAAATAATTTTTAAAAGTATTCACTTGCTGAAATTATTTTGTGTCGTCTTAATCAATTAGTCCGTTCCCGATTGGTGAGCACCTAAAAGGCACATCTATTCAAAAAAGGTGGAATGCAATATTTTGATAAATTTGAACATATAAAAATAGTGACGTAAAAGAAATCAGGATCACGAAATAAGTTTTCGGAAAAAAGTGAAGAGCAAATAAGAATTATTAATTATCACTTATGATTGAAATTAAAATAATTGTCTTTATTAAAAAAATGAAAGTAAAGATTTTTATATTCTGCTGTATCCAAAATATTTGCGTGTCGTCTGAAATATGGGTTGCGGTGAACCGTTTAAATAGTTGAATATAGCTAAGCGATATTGACCCTTGTAAACGAAATAACCCCATAGTACCTAATTATACAAATTAGTTGTTAGTCTTTGATAATAATAATATCATAAACAAAGATAAGGTAAATCTATACAAATTATTTAGTCTTTGGTATATCTAATGTCTAAATACATAACCTCTAATGAGATTTTTCAAATTTCTCTCTTAGGCCAGTGGTACTGCGAAACTTTAGTTGTTAATGTGTTTAAATGAGTTTGTGCTCGTTTATTTATTAAGGCTGATGAAAATTCACATTTAGGGATCAACAAAATAATCCAATATGAATTTTCTTTGTAGAAATACGTTAATTTTTAGTAGAAGTCCTTTGTATTTTTCGGTTCTTCAAAACTCTGGAAAGGGGTTTATATTTTCTAGGAAGTTGATCCCTGAAATCCTAAATTCAAATAAATTGTCTTCACAGAAAGCTATTCTAGATAATACAAATGTCGTTAAAGATGTAATCCTATTCAAATACGATAATCCTAGGTTTTATAAAATTATCAACTTTTTTGCCATAGTACAGTATATATTTTGGACTGTTTTGGCTTTTAATTTTCAATCTACGTTAAAAAATGTACCTGTCGATGAAAAAAAACTCTCCCCTACAGACCCTTGGTACAAGAAAATTAATTTGGGAGAGCGCAAATACCGTCTTGGTTTGACGAGCTTGAGCCTGTTTATGGGTAAGTTTTTTTCATTTATTACACCTTAATAAATTGCTTTACGGTAATAAGTGCATATAGTCAATTTTAATAAAGTTGGGAGGATCATATTTTATTCAAACATTTCTTTGGCTTATTACAAGGTTCTATTCCCAAGCTTAGATTATAAGTCGAGATGCGCCGAATAGGGATTTTTAAAACCAGACTGAATAAGAGTATTATTTGTTTCCACGCTTGTCGAACAGTAGTCTTTAACTTAATTTGAATTTGGTTTTATTTTTTTGGTTAGTTATTTATTATTATTATTTAAAAATATTAATATTGATCTAGCAATATATTTTAAATCTATATTTTTATTAGATATTTTTTTTGATTATTATTAATAAACACACCCTATCGTAAAGTACCTCAAGGGTACACATTACTGTGTTAAAATGACATAAAGCTTGTGTGAGTATGGGTAAAGTGCCAATCCTAGTCATTGATAAAGTTATTTTATTTTTGCTACATAATATTACTCCTCTACTTCCTTTGTCATTTGTATCTTTTCAAATATATTCCATTCCTTTATCCAAGAATGTGGAGCGCAGGACTGATCTCTTTCCTGTTATACAATTAACAATCAAGTCAACACCACATTTATCCAGCACAATACTCTATGCACATCATGAGTATGGATAAGGTTCAGAAGTAAAGTGAAATGTTGATAGATTTAATGTTTGTTGTATGTATGTTTCACTTCAAATCTGTACACAATTGCCAGTCCTAAAATTACACAAACATCTAATATTTGATTTGTATTATTTGTGTAATTAAAATGTTTATATTTTAAATGTTTGTTGTATGATGAAATTATGTTTCACTTCAAATCTGAACACCATCTTCAGCCTCAAAACTAAAAAAATGTCTAATATTTTATTTATTTTTAGCAACTCAATCAAGGGTCAGTCCCTTGGAAGGGCTCTTCAAAGGGCTTTAACGAGATCTTTTTTTTAAAAAAAAATGTGATCAGTAAATCCCTGGTTATATTATAAAAAATATCTTTAAAAAAAATCTACACTAAAAAAGATAGTACACGTGACTGTAACACCCTAAAAATAATATATATTTTTTTCATAACTATTTAATTTTCAAGACTTATTGTGTCGGCTTTAATTGTGAAACACTTCATACCACTTCACACCGACAAGACACACAAGGTGGCTTGGTGGGTCTCTGCAAAAAAATTGTTTTAAAAATGTTTAAAATTGTGATTTAAATAAATGTATACAATTTATGCTAATATAATACTTATGATCTAATCAACTCATTTAAAAGTATAACTATTATTTATTTAGTGATACTTTTAACCAGACTATTTCAATCAATAAATAACCTCAGAATTAAAAAATAAAAATATTTTTTTTCATGGAATTTCTTTAATAAATATAAATACAATAAATACAAGTACAATTAATCATCTTGTAATATTTTACAAAAACATAATGCCTTCATATCCGCTGACAATTGAAACTGGCTCGAATTTGAAAGTGTGTATACTAAATATTTATGATTTGAATAGTCTTTCTCAGATGAACTTGTAAAAACGAATATTTGTTTTGATTTGTTGTCATAGTATCATATTGTTTTTTTTCCAGGTGTAGCAATTCTTGCTGCTACTTGGGTATTCACTCTGAGGTCGGTGAGATACCTCGTGCTCCATAAAGGAGGAAAAATGATGACTATAGTCACATACACACCCTATGGACACAACCGACTAATGAAGATAGATCTCCCCTTTGTCTCTTGTCAGCAAACTCGAGATGCAGCCACGGTTCAACTTCCGTTAAAAGTTAAGAACAAGTGGCTTCATTACATGCTGGATATGAGAGGAGAGTTCCGGAATGCTAAACTGTTTGACAGCACCGCCGGCTTGTATAGAGGATTTTAGATTATTGTAACATATATAGAAATAAAGTATTTATCCATTTCAAGAACTTTATTTGTCAACAGCTCCAAAGTCCACCCAATTTGAGTTGCGTATGAGAGGGTTGATTTCCAAGCCTCATATTTTCCACAGATTTAAATAATTTTTCCCACCATTTTAAGCATTTTTAATTAATCATTTGTAATTAGTCCGCCTCCGTAGTGTAGTAGTCAGCACGCTCGGCTACCGTACTGAAGGTCCCGGGTTCGATTCCCAGCGGGGGTCAAACAAATATACGTGATTTTTTCACTCAAATATTCATTCTATATTACCCTGGACTGGTATCAGAAGCGGAGGACTGATCACCCTTCATTCATGCGGTAACGATCAAGATAACACTGCGTTTATATGATGCAGTGCCCTTATATGCACCATCGGGGTGCGGATAAGGTTTTGAAGAAGAAGATGAAGTAATTTATCCTATTTCTTTCTAAAAACTACCATGAGTCCCTACCATATGTTGTTCTCGCAGAGTGTGTCAAGTGTATTTTTTTTTATAAGTAGTGACAACAAATCATCATTATTCATAGCATGATGTACATACAAAGCACCTAAAATAGAAAAAGGCAGTGTCAATTAGTCTTAATTTCTCTACTCTGCTGTTATGCCACAACGGATCGTGATGACATTGACTTTGTTTACAAACATGGAACTTTTATTATTATTTATAAATATGGAATTTCGATGAATATTCAATGGATGTATACATGAGAACTCCAATCTTTGATTTTTCATACATGAGATCTGAAAGGTGCGGAATGATAGGCAGAGGCGTGCATTCTATATAGGCAGAAAAGCAGTGCCTACTCTGGATTACTCGGAAGTCGGACGAGTGTTGTTAAAATACCGCATTATAACGAATCCGCACTCACCGGGGTCACCTGTATTTATAAATATCTCAATTCGCTAATTTACTTCAATAATTTTATAATACCGTTTAAGTGTTATTAATTAATTCCTCTTGTTATAATATATTCTTTATTATTTTTATATATGTATTAGTTTTTTTAATGTAGATCTCAAGTGTAGGATGGAAGTGCCATTCTCGTAGTCCGATCTCTATCAAATTACACCAAAGCCACTGTTGATCAAATCAAAATAAAATTTAGAAACATTCCTAAATAAGGGTCTAAAAAAAAACAAAGTATGCCATAAGTTTTATTGTTTTCAAAATATTTTCTCGCAATATCATAAGCTTTACACGTATGTATATGTATAATGAAGAATTTTAAAACATTTGGTATATATATCAAAACATACTAGTAATAAAATCCAATCTACTTTAAACTATTACGAGTATCTATAAAAGATTCTCCATAAAACACCTTATCAATACTTTGTTTGAAAGTTCTCTTCATTCACTCTTCTTAAAGTCCTAGGAAATAATTATCGAACTTTATACAGGAATAATATTTATTTGTCACATTAAAGGTTCGAGTGATGTCCAACAGTCTATTTTCTGATACGATAAGTCAAATGATAATATAAATGTAATGTGGATTTTTAGTGATATATAAATATTAGGATTTCTAGGTAATAAAATACAATATATATCTTATTATTAATTTGATGACACAAAAATATTTAAAAATAAGTTTCTACATGTCGTAATGCATTCAAAATGGAACTTAAATCCTGTTGACAATTACTAAAAATAATCTTTGATCATTATACAACCATAGTAAGGTGAAACACAGACCAACTTTAGTTTATTAAAAGCATAATATATTAACTTTTTCTATGGATCACCAATGAAAATAAATATGTGGCTGAATAAATTGTTTACAAAAAAATATCAACCGAATCTTATTGTATGTAATGTTACAACAATAAAATTTGTGATATTTTATAAAAAAACAGCATTCATACTATGTATTTTTTATACTTATAATATACATACATGATTATGTGTAATCAATAATGCTGCAACATGAAGACATTGTTAGAAAGGTGGCTTACATATTTGAATTGCTGTAAATATTTAGTCAGTATTTTTTTCATTAAATTCTAAAGAGAATATGTCACAAGTAACTAGATATTGTGTTGGCGTGATTCTCAATCTAAAATCGAATGATAAAGCAGAAATGCAAGGGTCTCGGCAGGTAGATAAGGTTAAAAATTAAGAAGAAAATTAAGAACTAATAGTAATTATAGGTCAGTAACCCTTAATCACTCTGTTGATATAATAAGAATAAGAATATTGAAAAGGATACATAATATATATACAAGTGGAAGAAAATAAATGAAAACATGTAGTCTATCTCGTAAAGTTCAATAATATCTACATACATTAGGATCGTATTAATTTTCAAAATAAATTTACGCTTAATTAAGTGCACCTAAATACATCAATATTTTGTACCGGAATAAGATCCAATATTTGTAATTTAAAATATGTCGAGTAAAATATTATGTACATTCCTTTACACACTAATCATAGATATATTGATTTATTAAATCAACAATAAATGCAATTCTTGCATTGCGAACTTAAAAAAATACATGGTATCCTATCAGTATCCAGCCTGACACCCTGACACACTGGCTACACTTTCCTTTCTGTATATACTTAACGATAAACCATCTCAATATTAATTCATTATCACAGAATTCAAGAAACCATTATAGACATCCATCTGCATACCCATTCGGCATATTACACTATTCACGGCCACAACATTCACCAGTCTTGGAGAAACACACACATTTCAATTGAACTGTTTCTCAATAATACAATTCGGGTTGGCCGATTACATCGCGTCTAGAGAAAACTCATTCCTGTCCTGAAACCTTACAAAGGCATACAAAATAGTGAAGTGAAAATTTCAAAATATGTCACACCAAAGATTACATTCAGAAATATTTTATTTTAATGTCTTAGAAAGAATGGAAAATATTTCAAATTACAATCACTATCAAATTAAAATAACATGTGAGATATATACACTCGCATATAGAATTTCAATAATTATATGTCAGTTCATTTCACACCGGAACCGGTTTACGTATTGTAAATTTTTATGTAAAATTCACACTAAAAAAAAATCACAAATCACTTGAAATTTTGCCAGCAATTGCATACTTCTGCAGAAAAGAAACATAACATGGAAGTTTTGCAGAATACGATTGTTACAAAAAGTTGATATGTCGGATTATTAGTAGTGAATCTGTTAACAGTGCATAACATGGTTGTCATTGTAAATCAACATTAGCATTTAGTCAAATTTCTTAACTTATCGGATCTTCGCCCATAGTTAAGCCGATATATCCGTACATGGTTCCTTCTTTGTGTACAGACAATAAATCCAACTGATCTCTCCGCGCATCATAAATTAATCCATATCGGGACTAGTGATATTCTGTATCTCATCTCCGGTAATATCTTCCGCCTCTAGATCCATTCCTTCTGCATCCTCTCCGTCTATAGTTTTGCCCCCACTTAAATTGCAAAGGCGACACTTGCAGCAGACTATGCAGGGGGCGGCCAAGAGAAGTAACGGACTGGCCACCAAGAGGAGAAGACCAAAGCCGGCAAAGATGCCGACAACTTGAGCGCGGTGCCAAATCACCGAAGCTCGAGAATGCCCGAGCTTATTTTTGCACGGACCTTTATCATAGTGACGAAGTAGGAAATCATCCTGTAAAAATAACATAAGACTCGTCACTATTACAAATTTTTATGGGTCAAATTATTCAATATGATTTAGATAATTAGATACATATTGTACACTATAGAATAAAATAACAACTATGTAGTTTTTTCCACATAAATATTCATGTGGAAAAAACTACATAGTTGTTATTTCATTCTATAAAATGCAGTTCCACCAAGAAATGTCAGTACAAAACTGAAATATTGTACACTATACTATATTATACACTATTGAGAATACATTTGTAAATGTAGTCATCGCAGCATTCAGAAAGCTATATTTAGCATGATGATATCACGTTAAACTTAATAATGATTCTGAATAGTTTTACACATGGTAAAAAATATACATAGTTTTGAAAAATATAATGTAGTTATTAAAACAAATTTGTATTCCATTTTCTAAACAAATATTGATACACATGGTCAATTATTTGTTATTTGCTTATTGCATAATTTAAACAATCCACGCCAAGAATTACACAGAAAGAAATGAGAATCAGTATCGGCAAGGAGTCTTAAAGTTAAGATTTTACGGTAGGTATATATTGGAATAGTCGGAGAGGAATAAACTCACATCGAGACTGGCCAGACAATACCAGCAGAAGACATGTTTGCAGCGCTTACACATCATTTGGGCGCACCCTTCGTCCTTCTCTATGGGCACCCGGCACATGGGACACCACTTGATGAGATCGGACTCCGCAGGGAGACCTTCAGTGGCCTCCAGCGCCATCTGGCGACTGAATGCCACACAATCCATACCAGCATGCCACTGAAATAACAATAACAAAAATATTAAAAACATACTATTATATACTTTTGTCCGCCTCCGTAGTGCAATGGCCAGCACACTCGGCTACCGTACTGGAGGTCCGGGGTTCGATTCCCAGGGAGGGTCATATAAGTGATATTGTAAGTGATTTTTTCACTCTAATATTTATTCAATATTACCCTGGACTGGTATCTGAAGCGCAGGGCTGATCACCTTTCCTTCATGTTAATGATCAAGAAAACACTGCGTTTATATAATGCAGTACCCTATGCACCATCGGGGTGCGGATAAGGGTTTGAATTAAATGAATGAAATTATATGCTATATCCGTAGGAAAATTAGCATTATAAAAACTATATCAAATCTGGATTGCATTGAACTCCTTAACCTTTATAAACAATGCAGAAAAATAGTATTCCACGCCACTCAAATCCTTACAAGGCTTTAAAATAAACTCATCTACTTATAAGTGTTATAATTAATGCACATTAAAATGCAGCAATAGTTCTAAAGGTGAGCAGCGCTCCTTTTTTTCTGCACTATTGATATTAAATTAATGTATGTAAGTCAATTGACTACATTTGTTAGTCGGTGTGACTATTCCCTACTTAGTAGTATTCAGTATAAGTACGAATAATCAATAACATTATCAGCCTATTACTGGCAATCAATAAATGTAAAGTTGAGATTCATTGGATCTTTCCACTTAAACAGGATCTACTAATGATTTACATACTATATATTATTAAATTAATTTTATAATATTTTAGATTAAGATTAAGCTGTACAGATTAAAAAGACAAAATAAAATCTTTATAAAGTACCATATTTTATTTGCATACTTCTTCTGTATTGGGCATTGCATTGTATTAACGCAGTAATATCTTGATCGTTACTTGCGTGAAGGCAAGGTGATCACTCAGGGACCAGTCCAGGGTAATATTAAATAAATATTATAGTGTAAAATCACTAATATTTATTTTCACCCTCCCCCCCGCTGGGAATTGAACCCGGGACCTTCAGCACGGTAACTAAACATGCTGACCATTACACCACAGAGGCGGACAAGATATTTGCATATATAGGATATTGTGGGTATATTGGCAAAAAACGTTAACTCTAGAATCCCTGTTATTTAAAGCTATTGTAATTAAAGCCTGAATAAAATACCCGCTATTAAACTGAAAGTTGAATTTACTTTTAAAACCACATAAATATGACACTTCAAACCACTTAGTGTATTTTGCCAGTTAATAGAATGTTGAAAACTTTATAATTTGTATCATTAAGTCAAAATTGCATATTTTCGAGTTAACGTTTTTTGCTAGTATGATAATATTGTGTTTTTTTATTGAAATTATTTCATTGAGTAAAATTTAACGTAAAATGGTCAAATCTTTAAATTGCTTCATAAATTTAAAACCTATACTTGAAATGTAAAAAAAAGTATAATAATTTTAAATAATTTTCATATCACAGACTATTTCATATTAACTCATCAGATTATTATTTTCTATTCTTTAATAAAAACTGGTCAAATAACAACTAGTTTTATATTAGTTGGGTGAAATTACTCCTTTCGCGTAGTAAGTTGAGTTTTTTGCCAGTACACCCGCCATATATTCCTTTCCACATTACTGCAGTGAAATATCAATTGGCGAGATACGGCGGACAAGAGATATCACCTGATTAGTGCACGCGCTGCAGAAGTGATGGTCGCAAGTGGGACACCTGACAGACTGCGCCGTCACGCTCCCGGGGCCCGCTGACACGGTGCCCCCGGCTGCGCTGCCCCCGCACCCCCCCGGGACCCGGCACACCGTCTCGCAGCCTACACGAGGACAGAACGCACGACCCCCGTCCATGGCTACCTCTGAAATAAATAAATATAACATTTACTGAACGAAAACACTCAACATTTACTGAATTTTAACAATGCTGTAACATTTGCTGAATTTTTGTCCGCCCCTGTAGTGTAATGGTTAGCACGCTCGGCTACCGTTCTGTAGGTCCTGGGTTCGATCCCCAGGGGGGCATAAAATAAATATAAGTGATTTTTTAAACTCTAATGTTTATTAGTGTATCTGAAGCGGAGGGCTGATCACCTTTCCTTCGTGTGTTAACAATCAAGATAACACTGCGTTTATAAAGTGCAGTGCCCTATGCACCATTGGGGTGCGGAAAAGGGTTTGAAAAGAAATGAAAAGAATGTTTATTCAATATTACCCTGGCCTGATAACTGAAGGGGAGGGCTGATCACGTTTCCTTCATGTTTTAATGACCAAGATAACACTGTGTTTATATGATGCAGTGCCCTATGCACCAATCTGGTGCGGATAAGGCTTATGAGATGTGATATATAATATATTTATGATCAGTTTAATTAAAACTATACCCAAAATCTTTTCAAACAAAAAAGATGGAGAAGGGAAATATTCTTAAATGGTTTTTTTTTATCAAATATCAAACATATTTGAAATATGTATTCATTATGGTGGGGACTGACCGGAGCCATTTCAGCGTAACGAAACACGTTACGATGCGAGCATTCGTATAGTCAGTGCAGCGAGCCGAGTGCTCCATCCATAATCGGAGCGCTTGTTACTTAACGACAAAATGCTCTGGTCAGTCCCCACCTTTAGATATTTAGTATACTGAGATCACAAATGTCAAATTTTTACGTCGCCCAAATAACCAATTTAATATTAATGTATTAAAACAATATTATCCATACCATGATTGAGTCGAAACTTGCGGTGTTTTTCTACCAACTCTGGGCTCACCAGAGCTTCGACTTCCGGCTGGGCCATCACTCCGTTCTTCGGGCAGCGGGAATCTGGGCACGAGATGTCGTAGGCGCCATTCATAATTTCATACTCTGCATATGCCTGCATACACTGTGGATGAAAAAAAAGTGTAAGAAACTTTTGAAAAGAATATTTATTTTTGTGTTTTGAATATTGAAAGCATTAACTTTATGGATCATTTTCAATTAATGTTTTACTTAGTAAATACCACTTTTTCTTGAAATCTACTGTGACACGTGTTTCGATGCATTCCGCATCATTTTCAAACACTGTATGTGAAGCTGATTCCAAATTTTAGAGTTGGGTCCTTGGGACGTTGAAGGTTGAAGAGGGGGTAGTAGCTGTTTCTTATTTTAATTTATTAATTTAATTTTTATTTCATATTTTTATTTCTTATCAGTGAGAACATAGACAAAAGGGGGGTGGCTTTAGTCATAGTCATATTGTTAATTATGGGTTTATTGTTATTTATATTTTTAGGAATTTCTAAATGATGCGGAATGCATCGAAACACGTGTCACAGTAGATATTAAGAAATAGTGGTATTTACTAAGTAAAATATTAATTAAAAATGGATCGACTTTACCACAAAGTGACTGCCGAATCAAGTAATGAAATTTATGGATCATATTGATATATTATTTTGAGAAATAAAAATACTTTGTTTTTTGATCCACTCACATTTTTACTAACAACCAACTAGTTTCGGTAACAGCCTGTTGCCCTCTTCAGGGTTTAGTTTATGACTAAACAAAAATTAAACCCTGAAGAGGGAAATTTTATTATATATATTATTATATTTGGACACACTCAAAATGTTGTAAATAAATTAACTGGTCCAATTATAAGCTAAAATAATAAAAATGAAAATGATATTTTCTAGCGTTTCTCATGTATGTGATTATAATCCAGGATTCGGATCTCACTTACTGATAAAAGAGTTTCTGCTCATTAAAAAAAGCTTCCTTTCATCTCACCAATAGATGTATCTAGTGAAGTTCTAATGATTCAAGAACAACGTTTCGAAATTGGTTCATATATATGGAACTTCAAAGAATTTGAGTAGTGTGGTTGTCAATAATGAGTAGAATTGGTGAACGTTACACGCGTGTAAAGTGATCACTTAAACCAGCCTATGACGGTCGTCAGCCCCGTAAATCCCCAGACTTCCATATTCTTCATCATCTTTGATGAGATGTCAAGAAATAATACAATACATAGGAGTTTATCCATAAAAACTTGCGCATAAAGCATCAGATGCAATTACGAGTACAGTGAAAACTCTATCTATCGTTCCTCGAATAATCGTTTTCCCGGATGTGTCGTTTATTTCTTATACCCCGGATTCATTTCATACAAAAATAGATCGCATTGATCGTTTCTCTATCATCATTTTATCGCATTCATCGTTTGAATTACGCTCCGAATTTGATATTTTTGACTATAAAAATTTAAAATAGTAATCAATTGTCTTTTTTTTCTTAAATAAACCATTTTGAATACTTATCAATTGGTTTTATTGTCAATTTGCATGATACTCATTTCCGTTTTTTTGTATTTTTTTCTAAAATCAACTATTTTTGTGCAAATTTGCAAAAAAGTACACTCGAGTTACTGGTATGTCATACAAATTGTTTTCCCGCATTCATAGTTTATTTCGATAGGTCCCTTGAGAAACGATAGATAGAGGTTTCACTGTATTTCCTATTTAGAGCATTACACATGTATTTTAACCTTTTGCGGATCAACATGATGATTAAGGAAAGAAACCTTATTATCATTGTCTGACCTTAAGATTTACCCTTGACCTAATTAAATAAAAATAATAATGTAAGTACTTATGCACAGAAAAATTCAAAGCTATTTAAAATGAAACCTGATCAATGCTGCGGGATTGAGACATTGCTTACATTTATAAATTTAATACATGTAATATGGTTAGATGCAATGTTTTGCGTACTTTGAATGTACTTCTAGGTATTTGATTACAAGTAATGATAAGTTATCAGATATGGGCAAAGGTAATCGAGGTATTTTAGATAATAATATATTCAATAATACAAATATTTAAATTAACAACTTATTACATTTCGAGAGATTTTTTCTAGCAAGGTGATGATGACTAAATACATTATTGGCTTTATTCTATAAAATTTATTCTTATTAATAATAATAATTATAATAGTGATAATAATTCATACAGCGCCATTTTCGTAAAATACCACTTCAAGGGCGCCTATAGATTTGGTATAATTTTGTAGAATAAAATGATAATTCAATTATAAAAATTCAACACTAGTATAAGACCACTTTTGTTGTTTTTTTTAAGATCATTGTAAACTAGACTAGAACTACAGATGTTTTCATCCACGGGTGAAAATATTTTGTTTTTTCACCTGTTGATGAGAAAATCTGTAGTTCTCGAAACTAGTCGCGTTTACATTAATAAACTCAAATGTGGTCTTATACGAGTGTTTTTTATTTTATTTTTTTATTAAGTTATTAATGAATTTTTTTACATTACAAGAGTTGAACGTTATTATTTCATTTAATATTGGTCAGAAATCATAAAAAAGGTAAATAAACATCAATTAACAAAAGTCAACCGTCAAACTAAATTTTCTAGAACGAACGAAATCATAACAGCAGAGTTAAATTAATATCAATGTCTTTTGGCTATATCCAAAAATTAATCGTTTTACGGAATAAATATTTTTACTAAAAAAAATGTAAATAACAGTTAAAATGTCAAGGTATTACAATGCGATATGCTAAATTTATTGGTTCAGGAACTATAAAATAGGCGCTGAAATACACCTAATAATTTCGACATATTTAAGATAATTTTACAGCATACAGGGATACTGTGTTTTTCAGCTAGTCAGTAAAACTCCACATAATTATATTATTTAAAAAAAACTATTTATGTTACTTACAAAAAAAAACATGATGAAAGTGTCTAAAGAAAGCAAAGTAACCAAAGGAAAAAGAGAAATATGTTTTAATGATCAATTTTATAAATAAATAAATGGTGTTTTTTGTTTCTTTTTACTGTTATTCTACCTTCTAAAACTACCTTTGAAAAGGAATGTAATTGAGCATATATATATGTATATATTTTTTCATTTCAGAACCAATTGGATTTAATTACTACCTATACAAACAAACACAATACAAGTGTATTCTAATTTTACTAATTATAATTTGTACACGCATCTGATGGGGGGAAAGCATAGAATCGATACAGCGTTAATTTCATCGCTAATTATATGAAGGCTAGGTAAATATATTTGATGAGACAACTATTGGATTATTTTTTGAGATCTCAACATAGATGAAGAAGAGTATGGAAGTCTGGGCATTTGCGGGGCTTAAAACCGTCATAGGCTGGTTTAAGTGATCACTTGAAACACGTGTAACATTCACCAATTCTACCCATGATTGACAATCATACTACTCAAATTCTTGGAACTTCTATATATATATAAAGGGTCCGCCAAATAACTTTTTTTTTTTGAAAATGGGGCGCAAAACATCGAGTGTAGCTTCGGCTGTGTGGCACGTAGCGCCGTCCTGTTGAAACCAAATGTTGCCAATATCCTCCTCTTCAATTTTTGTGAACAAAAATCCGTTCAACATGGCCCGATAACGATCGCCATTGACTAACGGCCACTCCTTGCTCATTTTCAAAGAAAAATGGCCCAATTATGCCTCTGGACCAAAATCCGCACCAAACAGTGACTCGTTTTGGGTGTACCGGCTTTTCAATGTATGCGTGCGGGTTTTCTGTGCCCCAAATACGACAATTTTGCTTGTTTACATACCCGCCAAGATCAAAATGAGCTTCATCCGAAAAGATGATTTTTTTGGCAAAATCGGCATCTTCTGTAAGTCGAATGTCGCAATATTTCCCAGCGTTGTTCAAGCGTATACACAACCATATTCGCTCAGCGGAAGGATAAAACTAATTATCTGTCAAATCAGACATGAGCTAAGTGTTACCATTCACGAAATAAGCACTAGTTGAAAAAAAAAACTTTAGATGGCGGACCCTATACATATATACTCTGTTCAATTTGGAAACATAGTTTTACAACATTTTGAGTGTGTCCAAATACTTGTTCACAAAAAAAAAGTATGGAAACATAGTGCTTGAATCTCTGGGATTTTACTAGAGACATCTATGGTGAGATGAAGGAAGCTTTTTTTTATCCAGCAGAAACTCTTTCATTTGTATTTCATAATATAAAATAACTCCAGATGGAGATAATCCGGATTGGGATTGATTTTATCCATCTCCGTAGTGTAATGGTAAGCACGCTCTACTACCGTTCTGGAGGTCCCGGGTTCGATTCCCAGGGGGGGTAAAATAAATTTAAGTGATTTTTTCACTGTACTATTTATTCAATCTTACCCTGGACTGGTGCCTGAAGCGGAGGGCTGATCACCTTTCCTTCATGTGTAAACGATCAAGATAATACTGCGTTTGTATTACGTAGTGCCCTATGCACCATTGGGGTGCGGATAAGGGTTTTATTATATTATTATTAAAAATGTTGTAATCAACTAAAGGACATTACTGGTAAAGGAAATAGAGTAGAAATAATAGGTAGAAAACGGAGAATACTCGCGTATTCCTACAAGCTAACGCACGAGTTCCTTGCGGAAAATTCACAAATATGTTACATACGCTAAATAATGATTCCATTGATCAAAATGCTGGTTTATAATTTATAAGAAATATCAAAGCAAATTGTTCTAGAAATAAAATACATGAACACGATCATGGTATTATCAACTTAATTGTTATGAACCTACAACTTTTATCTAAAGTGTTTTAATTCGGTCGTAAATGAGATAATAAAGTCCGAGACAGTCATTTTTAAAACACCGATAACAGGTTATTCTTTACTTGCTAAAATCACGAAGAAATTTATTTATAATAATAATTTTTAAAAAAAACTTCAAACGAATGCTATATACTAATCACATAGCCGTGTATTCTATGTAGACCTTTTATTTTGCCTTTAATTATTTATCAAAGCTTTACATCAAACGTACAAAAATACCGATATTTAATGATACAATTGACGAATTGACGCTTGTCCTACGGTCAATATTGTCGAGAAAAGCATATCGGAAGCGTGGAGGGTATCATTATCAAAACTGTGTCAGAAGGTATGTACTTGATAGCTTTGTTGACGACGACGAATGACCTGCTGTAAACACGGTGAAATTTAATGTGGGCATTAGTATCAGTAATTGGTATTCAGATTTGGTTCAGCGAGAACTGAGTGTCAGCTGACAAGTCACGGGTGACCAGCAAACCAGCAATGACTTACGATAAACGATAACGAAATGTTTACAACATTTTGAGTGTGTCCAAATACTTACTTCACAAAATCTGGATTAACTCCAATTACAATTATCTCCTGTAATAAAATGAAAATGATATTTTCTAGCATTTCTCATGTATGTGATTATAATCCAGGATTCGGACCTCACATACTGATATGAGAGTTTCTGCTCAATAAAAAGCTTGAGTGTTTCTGCTCACTAAAGAACTTCACTAGATGTCTCTAGTGAAGTTCTAGTGATTCAATAACAATGTTTCTGAATTGGTTCATACATATAGAACTTCCAAGAATTTGAGTAGTGTGGCTGTCAATAATGGGTAGAATTGGTGAATGTTACACGTGTGTAAAGTGATCACTTAAACCAGACTATGACGGTCGTCAGCCTTGTAAATGCCCAGACTTCCATATTCTTCTTCATCTTTGATGAGATGTCAAAAAATTATATAATAACGAAATGTTTCTAACTTTCATTGTGAAAATAATGTCGTTGATTTGTATGAAATTTATTGATTTCTACTAATATATATATTATAATATTTTACGTTTAAAAAATATATAACGTAGCCTTCGAGTCCGTTACTTGATCCTTTTTCTACCGCGAATTAATCCTATTTCCAAACGCAAGACTCTCTCTTAGTGCGAGAATACACTAGCGTTTAAGGCTGTCGGCAATCTGCGCCTGTAAGGTGATGTTATCAACCGTACAACAATTCTGAAGCATTAGCACAAGCGCAAACAAAAGGGTTTTGGCATTCGAGCGACCGTAAAAATCTAAGAAATTTCATTAATCTCTATTTACTTTTAAAACACCTGAACTTTTGATGATTCATTCTAGCGATTGAATCTATGTACATATGTATGTTTATTCGTAATAATTATATATATATATATATATATATATATATATATATATATATATATATATATATATATATATATATATATATATATGTATATATATAAATATATATATATATATATATACATATATATATATATATATATATATATATATATATATATATATATATATATATATATTATATATATATATATATATATATATATATATATATATATATATATATATATATATATATATATATTTATATATATATTATTTTATTTATGTATGGTTCACAAACAATGAAAAACATATTACAAGAAATGAAATACAGTGCAATACAAATTGTTTGAATGTTTTTCATCAATTAGATGAGAACACAACAAACTCACAGAAACAACTAAAGGTGCAGGTTAAATACATATATATTTATAAAGAATAGAAATTTGGTTGTAAAAATATATGTATGTTCTGGAGGTCCCGGGTTCGATTCCCAAGGGGGGTAAAATAAATATTAGTGATTAAGATCAAAATTACCATGGACTGGTACCTGAAGCGGAGGGATGATCACCTTTCCTTCATGTATAAACGATCAAGATAACACTGCGTTTATATGACACAGTGCCCTATGCACCATTTGGGTGCGGATAAGGGTTTTATATATATATATATATATATATATATATATATATATATATATATATATATATATATATATATATATATATATATATATATAAATTATTTCCTCATAACACGTCCTCCGTTAATTTGAACGAGTCTCGGGACTGACCTACATTGGATCGCTCTCCTTATCATAATAACTAATAACACGACAGTTTATCAACTGGACAGGACAATGAACAGAAATAATAATATATCACATCTGACAAAATGGCGTGAAGTTTATCCGCTATTCGCGTAAAAGCATTAGCAAAGCTAATATAATGTTTACTTAAAGCATAACAATCGGGCATTAAACATGAGTGAACTTTGACGGGTGATGATTTAGCCCATCTGAGCAAATCAATTTATTGACTCGAGTTATGTACATTATTTGGAGTCGAATTCTTTTCGTTCAAAGCCAAAACGCTTAAACTGAATTTACAAGTGGCAGCACTGAGTGTATCTGTGTACAAAATTTGCAACAAAAAAACAACAGCGTCAAATGTAACACCTAATCCCGACTAAAACAAGAATATATCTTTTAGTACACAACCATGATCTACGATTTACCCACAACGAGGGGTTGATGGTCCCAAGAGTAAACAATAAATATGGGAGTAGAACACTGCAATATATAGTTCCGAACATTTTTAATTTGTTGCCGACGGAGGTAAGAGGTCAAAATAAAATATGAAACAAAGGCAAAATAAAGGAATGGGTAAATGATCAAGAGTTAATACTATGAAAATTGTCAAAAAGTTTTTGTTTCTTCCTATTCTGTGTATATTATGTTAAAATAGATTTTAAAAAATAAATTAAAACCTATATAAAAAGAACTCCACCGACAAGACACATAAGGTGTCTTATTAGGTCTCTACAAAAAAATGTGTCTATGAATTTTTAAATTAATTTATATATGTATTTATATGTTTATGTATATGTAATTAACAAATAAATGTTTCAATAAAAAAATATTGGCGTTGGACGTTTTTTTTTTTAAAGTTGGAATATTAGTGAATGAACTATTTCTATGAGAGAGTCAAGGACATACACACACGTTCTTAGCCTTTCAATATAAAACACTTCCTGATTTATTAGCTGGAACTAAATAGTACTAAATATTGGCATAGAAACAGAAATGTAAGGATGATTTGAATTGAATTAAATCGAATCAGTAAGTAATTAAATATTAGCATTATCAAGTTACCAAGAATATTCGAGAGCAAGAGTTGAATCGCCGTATGAACAGTTATTTGTAAGTAATTTTGATAGCGTCAGCAAGAGTAATTAAAATAAAAATGACATTATGCTCTAGTGTCGCAAATAACTGTACCTACACGTCAATAACTTAGTACATGAATCATCTTTATAAGAGATAAAAAAATATATTTGTATAAACAATATTAAGTAGAATTTCAAAGAACATGACATATATCACGTCCACTTATTTACATGCGCAATGTTGTATTGGTAATGAAATATTTCTTAAATGATTATTTACTATAGATGATCCCACAAACATAAATTATTATTATTATTATTATTGTTAGTCAGATTAACCAACTGTACAAACCTTATGTAGATATTTAAAACAACAAAAAACAAATGTTCAAATGAGTAATAACTCAAGAATTTAATACCAATCATCGCAAAGTGAATACAACACAAACACAAATCAAATCGTTTCTAGGGGGGGGTGAAGGATTAAATTAAGTACGGTATGACACGTTTGATTTTCGAGTACAAAAATGATTTTAAAATATACATTAACTAAGGACGAGTAGTATGCTTTATCAGGAGGGTAAGGCATGACTAAAATATTATAATAATTATAACCTAGATCAGTGGTTCTGAAGTCAGGGAGCACTTTTGATCATAAGCAAAATTCACGGTACACCAAAACTAAAGATTAAAAAAACATACGATAACTTTTACTAAAAATAAAATTGATTATTTGATTACGGACAAGTTAAAAATTACATTAATTTAAAAAATACATAAAACATAAATACTCCAGTGAAACTTTTTTGCGGCGAAAATTATTTAATGAGACACCTGAACTTGTTGGCTTTTGCACATTTCAGCGATATTAGGTCTAATATTTAATATGGCTACTCTCATTTCTTCATCTTAATTTCTAAGCCTTTCGCGTTTCTTCGTTTTAATATTGGTTAATGTCGAGAAACCTAGCTCACAATTATGAAATTGAAAACTGTAATAAAATTTTCAGTGCCCTTGTGGAGAGAGTTGGGTATTAGTCTTGAACAAAAATCCAAAATTCATGCAGAGTTATTTCTGAGAATTTTATTTTAAGAGTACAATCTGTTGATAGAGTAATTAATTGTTCTTATTCTTGATATTTGCAACGCAACTCGCAAATCGCGCAGTAAATGAGCCAATTTTAAATTTTGGTTTTCATAATTTCGCGGAGCACCGGTTAAGAACCACTGACCTAGATATACAAAATATATAATAAAATATTATATATTCCTATATTTCTATGATTAAAATTATTAAATCATTTTTTGTTTGAATATTAATAATTTACGAATTACAGATTTTTTCTTTTAAATAAAAAAAAATCAAAGACCGGCTCTGGGAGCCGCTCAGAGGCTAATAAGGTGTAAATTAAAATCATTTAAACGACTAAAGGTTGTTATTGTGTAAAGAGTGTTATTAATTGATAAGAATTAAATTATGATATTGCGAAGACCGAGATCGTTATCACCAGTGTGCTACAGTTAGATTTCCCGTGCTGAGAAGTTTACTCGATGCGAGATGATTACTGCTTCCGTAAAACGGGCAGGACAAAAGAATCTCACTTATTACTTATTACGCTAAACTCATTTCGTGTCAGTAATAGTGGGAAATTAACTCCATAAACACTTAACATATTCTAACCTATTACAGTTGTGCTTCACTATAATAGATAATGCATTTAAGAACAATATGTATTCGCAAAATAGCCATCAATTATGCTATTGAATAATATCAGTGAACAACCTCAAACTTTTGTTTGAATAATATTTTAATTCACGGAAAACTTTGAGGTTGTTCAAAGCGTCAGGTTCAAGGCATCAGGTTCGTGCCGCCCAGGACGACCAATGCTGACAATTCGTTGGCAGTTCTCGTCAGTACTTCGGGACGCGGATCTGACTTGGGAGGATGCAAAGGAGCTGGCAGCCGACAGAAAAGCTTGGAGAAAGTCTGTGGACTCCATATGCTCCGCATAGGGAGCGGATAAGTTTTTTTTTAATATTTTAATTCGTCAAATCGTCATATCATACGATATCATATAGACGCTCGACTGCGAAACTGGGGTCGCGGGATCGATTAACCGCCAATTGGAAAATAAATTAAAGTTATATTTATTTTCTATTGGTTTGGGTGTTTGTGATGAATTTTTCACATTAACCCTTCCTATCCTTACTATCCTACCTGCAGACAAGCCTCTTAAAGCAGAGGCTTTGCGAATTATTCCTTTTCTTTTAAAAAATACCCAGACCAAAATTTTATTTTTCAATAAAAAAAAAAAAATAAACCCTTATCCGCACCCCAATGGTGCATAGGGTACTGCATCATATAATCGCAGTATTATCTTGATCGGTAACACCTGAAGCAAAGGTAATCAGCCCTCCACGTCAGGTACCAGTCAAGGGTATTATTGAATAAATAATAGAGTGAAAAAATCACTTACTTATATTTATTTAACTCCCCCCTGGGAATCGAACCAGGGACCTCCAGAACGGTAGCCGAGTATGCTGACCATTACACTACGGAGGCGGACAACTCTCACTCACTTTCTAACATATACTCTCATTTTACTTTTTAATAAATATTGTATTAATATTTCCAAACGTTCGCGACATTATTTTAATGATTCAATTTTACTGCTTCCAATTTCATCTTTGCCGGTGCAATATCTCAATAACTACGTTGTAACCACTTTACTAGACATTCCCAAATATTGATAAAAACGTGGTTGGTTAGTAAGCTTGATTATTATACCCCCAAAGCCGCTAAGGCGACTGCGTCGGGAAACTGGCCTCAGGCTTCATATCAGCTGTTAAATAAATTCCAAGATAAATTAGGTTTCGAAAATACCGCCATAAAAATAAATATATGCATACAAATGAATGTAAGAGAATGGCAACCCAAACGTTTAATCCACGCACTTCTTTTTGTATCTTTTAAAAAGATGTTGCCTTATTGACCTCCACGATGTGACGAATGAGCGGCATTATGTCGGGACATTTTTAAGCATCACGAATGTCGCCCTTGACATGGAAAAAATGAGATCCTGACTGACGTACTCATAATTTTCTCCGGTTAAAAAAACACAAATTGAATACACACTATTTCTCAAATTGGATTCATTATATTTACCGGAAAATTGTAACCATCTTCGAGTAATTAGCCATAAAGACAAGAGAATAATTATCATTACCCTCATTTACACCCGAACGTAGGTACATTTGACGATAATTTTACATACAAAATCAAGAGTGTACAACACCAACTAAATTATAATTTAATGGAAAACAGTCCAGTGACAGAAGACAGTAACCTCATAACGTTTTGGTATTCAATATTAAAATGTATATTAGATATGAGTAGGTGGTTTCTAGCAGTCATTGTGATAATATATTTTTTTTAAAATGGCAATTAATAATTATATGTACAGTATAATAAAATACTCTGGTAAATAACCTGGGTGAGCGGGAACATCTGTTGCAATAACGTTTTTTTTAAATATATTTTAATTGGGTTAGAAACTAGCAGGACTGGATAGTTGTTTTTTGTTGCTGCAAAAACAATGAAGCATTCTCGAATCTATACATTTTCGCACGATTCAAATACCAGTCGAGCTTGGACATAAATAAAACTATCATGAATATTTGAGCGGTTTGTATGATGACCAATGTGTATAATGCGTGCAACGTTTTTCAAGTTAATTTATTTTTTATATAAGTATACATAATATAAAGAAAGAAAGAAAAAAACTTAATATGGGACGGATAATTATAACACATTCAGATCAATTGGACTTTATATTATTTAGTTTAAATGCGTATTAATTTGAATAATAACAGGTTTCACGAATATGCTCCCTTCGACGTATTTGAAACATTACAGTAATACGGCTCTACCCTAAAAACTGTATATCACACAAGTCACCCTTCAATGTAATTCTAACAAATTTATTCGGTTGTATAAATAACAACAATAACATTAACAAAAAGCGTTTTTTTCTAATTTGGTTTATACTTAAAAACATCTCATCGCAATTGAATAACGTTTTTAGTCGGTTAATATCACTTCTTAAAGCCCAGTATTCGATAAGTCGCAACGTAATTTTCTTTGAACCCAGGCAAGATTTAACGCAATTGATTTTTTTTTATTAAAACACCGTTTTCATATTAAACAAAATAAGTTTTTCATCGAAATAAATATATGGTTTTGAAAAGAGTTACTGTAAGCTAAGGAGTTAAAATATATTTTTTAAATATGTATTATTAAAAAAAAATCTTATTACAATAAATATTGAAAAAAATGTGTGCAGTTAGTCGCTTATTGAATTGTGTGTTTGCGAGTACCCCATTAAAGGCAGTCGGTTACATGCAAGAATTGCCGCATAGTGATAAGTATCGTGAAACACTACAGCTACAATACGAAGGTTCGACATGATGAATTAATACTTAAAATATAAAGGCCAGTTCATATTTGGGCAAGTCTTAGGTGTACAAAAGGCCGAGCCTAAACGTAGGCACTAATAAAGAACGCCAACAATGATAAGTACAGTAGGTAATAAGGAGCTAGTAAGTACGGTTTACAAAGAGTTCTATGGGAAATAAAAACCTGAAGGCCACGAGCAATGTCCTCATTTTGTTAATTCCACATGTGAACATATTAAGTGAATAGAGCGATAAACTAGCCAGTTTGTTTCATCTGTTTTAAAACACACATTACTTAATCGAGGTCACAATGATTTTTTTTTCTTCTACAGAACTGCTTAATTGTGTCAATCGACTTTGTGATAAAAATAACACGGTACCATTTAATAATAAAATCAGAATAACCTTCTGTTTGCATTGCACTGAAATAGAATTTAATGACAGTAATTTGAATACGTGAACGACAATAAGGAATAAAAACAATGTACGAGATTGTGGACATGCTCAAATGTATGTAAATATGTACCGCGAAGAATGACATGAATTATAATAACTAAGTATATTACTCAAAGACTATGTATAAGATTTATTTCATAATAATAATGATAATAAGATTAATAAACGGCTGATTTATACAGAGCAGTTTTTGCGAAATCACTTTTTTTTTAAACTCATTATTTACACAATTGTTGGTCAAAACATTTCTTCGAAAGCTTTTTCATTCCCCAAATAAACGTATGTACGTATTTTATAAATACCTACATTTGCGGCATACCAGAAAGCAAATGAATTTCTTAATAAAGTAACTTCCAAAATAACATTTTATCAAATTTTTGTACTTGTTCTAGAAAATGTTTTAAATATAGTGCTCAGATTCAGCCAATATAAAAATTAATTAGCTTTTTCTCGACCTCAAAGCTTGTTTCAGACAGACATTACAAATAAACTTCGAGATTGAAAAATTGAAAACACGCATTTTTAATTTAATAACACAAAAAATACGTTAATATAGTTGCAACTGTATATTACCTATTTCTTTTCAATATTTTTACTTTTTGGAAATTAACCTCTGAATAAGACTAGAATATGACAATAGCAACGGCATTATTGAATATCTCTTTATGAAGAAATGAAGAAGTTGATTGAGCAGATGTACATAATGCGTTATAGAATTACGTAATGTCCTACACGAAATATATTATACAAAAGATACAAAAAACACTTAATATCCAGGTCTAGGGCAAAGAAGACGTAAGGTTTTGCACGGCTCGGCAATATATTCGTTTGGTCTTAAAGTAAGGAAGGCTTTTGTACGGGGCATACAATGAAGTCAAGAGACTTGTACAACTCAAGATCGGGGTCACGTAGAGAACTTAATATAAACATGTATATTGTACCAGACTTCACGGTCAGTAGAAATCATGAATATACCGTTATATTATCTACAAAAAAAAATATATGGAATAATCTCAAATAGTGGCATCATTCCTATCAATTTACAAACTAATTTATTATTTATTTAAACCATATCCGGAGCATGTGGAGTCCACAAACTGTCTCCAAGCTTTTCTATCGGCTGCCAGCTCCTTTGGCAGGAGCCAAGTCAGATCCGCGTCCCGGAATTCTGACGAGAACTGCCGACAAATTGTAAGCAGTGGTCGTCCTAGGCGGCGCGAACATGATGCCTTGTAAAAGAGGCAAGCTTGATTAAGGCTCTCGGGAGACATGAACAACTGAATCGCCTTTTCTTGACAGTTGTGACCAAGATTTGCTGCGTCCTATGCCTTATCTCTTCATTTCTCATAAAGTCTCAGCCCTAAAATTCTTCGCAGACACCTATTCTGAAAGCTAAGTACGCGGCTGCTCTGTGAACTTGTTTCACAGCTGTTTAAGAGAATAGGAGCAATGCAGGCATTGTATAGGCGGCATTTGGTATTCACCGAGTAGAGATCCGATCTCCAGACAGCCTTCATACTGTTAAATATAAACTAAGGGTTCATGAAAACTCTAATACATATATTTACGATTTTTTTCATATTATTGTCGGAGATACTAAACAAGCAAATAATTGAATACTTAATCAAAAGAACAACAGCTAAATAATTACAAGCCAAAGCGAGGATGTTTATCAAAATAGTTTGTGGTACTTTTCAAGATCGTTTTATCAAGATAATAAATAATATGTATGGGATATTTAGATGATAATATTGCGGATTAGGCCATAAACATGTGGTTTGTTGAGACGTAACATGCGACGTATGTAATTATCACACACGCAAAGCACGTAATGTATTGGCGCCACACAGCACCCGAGGAAAATGTGTTTACACCCGTACCCCAGTGTGATCGCTATAAAATTATCGACTTTATTCAGAGGATAAATCCAAGGTCTATGCTTTAGCTACTAAACCCATCTCAAAAAGGCTAATGATAAAATTATATTCGTTTCTTACGACTGTACCACATCGATGTTGATGTATGGTGTAGGCAAAAGTCGTCTAGAGATGAAAAGCTATAAGTATATTTAACACTCTCCTTTTCATTCATCATTTACTTTGTGTGATACCACTATTATAAACACTTATTCATGACTACTGGTTTTGGAAAATCGTTCCATCATCAGAGAAGGAAGACAACTTTTTTGTCTTCTTTCTCTCTTACAAAATCTTATTTTTATACTATTGTCAAATACTAATAATTTTAATTTAATAAACTGACGATGGAATGATTTTCCGAAACCGGTAATCACGAATAAGTATTTATAAAAGTGGTATTACACAAAGTAAACGATGAATGATAAGTAGAGTATTTTATCACCATATCACAAAGTAATCAATGCTTTTAATATACAAAATATAGATATATATTTCTATAAAAGTCAAAGTGGGATAATAATATACAGTTATATTAGTATGTGCAAAACGTAAAACTTCCGGATTAATAAAATGAAGATTATATTTCGTTGCGTATACTCTACTCACAGACCTCTCTTGAATAAATTTGCAATAACTTATTATTTAAAAAATAAAACAATATTCCAGCAACAACATCGTTATAAGCAATGCCTGTTTTTTTTTAAACAAATTTCCTGTTATGTGAAAAAATCAGCCAAAAAAAAAACTAGATTTTTTAACCTGGCCGACAGAATTTTATATAAAGCTGACGATATTCCTTCAGCAGATGAAGTATTTTAGAAATTTTGCTTTCTTAAAATAAAAATAAAACAATAAACAAAGGCCAAATTTAATGCTAGAGTAACCAGGTGATAGCGGATGTCTACAATACACAGCAAGGAAAACACTCGGAGAGGATTACTCGTTTTCATTTATATACACACATACATAACCATTGTGTCGCCTTCTTTCAAAATCCGCCAGATCCAATTTTATAAGATTTTAAAATAAATACTCTATCGGAATGCCAATTGTGGGCTTTGTTGTTTAAAATATTTATATACTTCAAAACTCTGCTAAAAATACTTAAAAAATAGCGTTGTATTTCTAATTCCGATATATTCATGGAACTTGCTTTCTGACCCATATCGGCCAATCAGAGAGCGGGGATAGGTAAAAAAGTAAGATGACGTCATTATCGGTTTGTGCCTCGTGTTTTTTTTTTTTAAATACTAAATAATTTTCTAAAAAAATGGGAAAATTCTCGATTTCATAATATTTTATCAAAAGACAGACAAATCTTTTAAACATAAATGTTACCCGGAGAATTTTGCATTTTTTGTAAAATCGACTCACATGGATCTGGCGGATTTTGAAAGTAGGCGACACAGTTACCCTCTGCTTTCTTTCGACGCTATTGTAATAAATTTATCTTCGACACAAAGAAAATTAACGAGTTACCGAAAACAACACTGTAATTAATGGACCATACTTAAAATACGTAAGCACATACTATTATTTTATTTATCTAATAGACTACATTCTGTAATCAGAGCAATCAATCTTTCTATAATTGCCACGATTAAAAGGCAGTTTTGAACAATGTATTTATTACTACGTAGTAAGGCACCTACCTAAATGTTTGTACACATATGGATATAGGTACATATATTTCAATCAAGTGCAAGTACCTACTTGCTCTCTGTTTAGAACGGACTTGTTATACAGCGCGATGGATAACAGGTTTCGTATTATAACCTACCGAAATAATGTAGGGCACGAATAGCCGAAAACATTTCATCAAAGCAACACGCTGAAATGTATTAAGAAAAGAAAGGAGTCTGCAGCGGAGCAATGCCCTCGAGGAAAACTTTAATACATTTTGAAGAAAGTTAATAAATAATTTTAATTGAATAATGTTACATTTTAAATTAACGTCGCCCTTGTCGAAAAATCGTCACCGAAATGGTAAACATCATAAGTAGAGATATGCACCTAGAATTTAGTATATTTTTAATATGCACCCAGAAATCGGTTTATGAAAATGCTCTTTATTTTTCATTTTTATTTAGGTACTGGATGAATAATTGAAAAGTCTGTTATTTTTGCCAAAAATCAGATATTTTCTCTTGAACCAACGAACCTAACCGGTGTTCTAGAGCTAAATCACGCATTCATCTCAAAACCATCAATTTCTCGGTGTTCTGGACGACTTCTTCAGCTCAGTTATTGCTTTTACAGCTTCAGAAGGTGAAAATGTTACAACTGGCATCAGCTGCTCGCTCATCATCAGGTTCCTACTCGAGTTTTTCACATGTGCCAGCATGTATGATGTTCTCGTCACTTAAAATATCTTGATTCCAGAATTAGAGATTCCAGATGAGGGTAAGCTAGGTACTACTTACTAGGGTAGGCAATAGAGGTAGATAGTAAGGTAAGCTGGTACTACTTGGTAAATAAGGAAGGGTAGGTACTGGTTGCGTTTTTATATGTCACGCGGGTAAGTTAGGATAGGCACGCCCCTGGCTGGCACTGTAATGCATTTATGGTAATGTCTCAGATTGTCCTAGTGGTCGCGCAAATAACATATTGAAATATAATACATGATCGTAACAAACTATACTAGTATTGATTCACGTATTTGCGGCGTTGAAACGCCGTAAATAACTCCATCGATATACTTGACTGAACCCAGACATGTGTTTTATATTTTACAGTGCGTGCATTTACAGCGTAACCTTTACCTAGGATTTTTTAATTTATTTTTAAAAACCAACAAAAAAAAAGAAACTCCAAAATCGATTTATCGAAAGTAATAAATATATTATTATGACAAGAGAATGGCGAAACAAATAAATTGACTCGTTGCATTCAATTTCAGTTACACAAAAACGTAGTTTCATTCTGAAATTGACAGAATAGTAATAAAATACCAATTTCATATTTATTACGCAAACATAACCAAATTCATCGATTGTCAACGTCTGCGGCGAAAAGGAAAACACTTTCACTTTAAAAAAAGGTATTCGACGAGTCTCCTTAAAGAACAGTTCATGAGGCGTTTTTTAAGTAGGCAAGCGCCAGTAACAAAATGAAAATGTAAACGTGAACGCGTTTCGCAATGCCACAAAGGTACTTTTATTATACGTTTACTGGCGCAATAGAACCGTGTGCATTGTACTATTGCTCATACCATTACTGGCCTTATGAAGCGAAAGTCAGGCCCCAAGAATAGAATGCATTAAGAATATGGCATCAAAATCTTTGATAATATGGTTTGATGGATGCTCCGAAAATGAATTACACGACTTTCAACGTAGTATGCAGGAAATACAACGCTCGAAGAGACTGGCTCCTTTTACTTATATAATATGTGCTTATGATTAGTATTATTTCGTTTTTGGCTTACGTTACATTATCTGCAGAGTGATTATTTAATTGTTCACAGTGAGAATAAGATGATTTGATATTAGTAACGCTACAACCATGTTAATGCTATTATTTATTACTATATCTTGCTACTTTATTTTAATAGCACTCACAATAAACTTCTATCTACATTATATAATATGTTTTATTAAAATTAAACACTTGAATAAACCACTTTATCGAGTTTTATTTTTATTTACGACTAGTTTCGAAAACGACAGATGTTTTCATCTTCTGGTACAAATTAAATTAAGTTTTAATTTGTACCAGAAGATGAAAACATCTGTCGTTTTCGAAACTAGTCGTAAATAAAAATAAAACTCGATAAAGTGGTTTATTCAAGTGTTTAATTTTAATAAAATAATCATGTCATTCCACAAAGTTAATGCCGAAAATTAAATAACATAATATGTTAGTACCTATATATATATATATTTAAGTTAAGGGAAAAAACCATTTGGTCAGATCTTAAAATTTTCATTTTATTTACAAGCTAACAAAATAAATATTTCTTTAGAAATAATATAGATCTTAGAGAAAAATTACGAACTAAAATTAAGAAGAATTAAATTTACGGCGAGTTTTTACGATTTTCAAACTGAAGTAGAAAATGAGAATAATTAAAGATGGCGACTAAAACAACAGGGTAGGAGTCCCGAAAATTTGGATTTACAATTTAGACTACCAATAGCTCCCCCAAAAGGCATTGCTTTATCAAATTAATAAATTTCAGATGACAAAGATACTAAACTGTTAGAATTTTAATACTTATTCAAAATTATTTATATTCACCATATAAAATCGTTTTTCTCCTCCTTCCTTATTTCACCATTCGAACATCTATCATACATCGCATTTCGACTGCATTCAGTCTACTTTCATCCTGCCAACTACATGCTTCACTTCCACATATTAGGGTAAGAACCAGGACTCGGGGAAATGTTTTTATTTGTTGTAACTGATTTCAGTGCACCATTCACTCTGTTTCCGGCATTTACTCAACCTTCTATATCTTTATCAATCTTTCCATCACTAGAAAACATACTTCCCAAGTATATGAAATCATCAACCTGTTACAAAATTTACCAAAATTTCACATTCAGATCTACATTTATCTCTTTCAAAAACCACATTTTTGGATTTGCCAACAATCATCAGCAAATCACTTTCCTGGCACACATCATAAACTTGCACTAAGCCTGCATGTCATCTTAGCTATCTGCAAGAAGAACAGCATCATCAGCATACAAAAGGCAACAGACAGTCAAATTATTCATTCTAGCTTCAACAGCTTTCAGTTCTTTCGTGCAATTATATATATCCATGTATAGGCGACATTACACATCCCTGTTTAACACCTTTAGAGATGCTAGACTAGGATGAAAATGAACCAGTTACCCTAATGGATGCAGTGCTATCCCAGATAATTAATACCTTCTCTAGTTTCATTCTATCAACTCGGTCATACGCTTTCTACAAATTCAAAAATGTGCAGAAAAGCTTTCAGTTTTTGCCCCAAAAAATTATTTAATAAAAACATATATTAAAGCAATTAAAAATATAAAACCGAGAGACAGGTGACAATTACCGTGAACCGTGAATGGAGAAAGTTAATATTTCTTTAGCAGACCATGCGGAGAGACCTGATAATATCAGACAACGAAACTTGCTACAATTGAACAAAATTGAAAAAATGTTTTAATATACTAAAAATTACATCTGTAAGAATAGTATTCTTACGTAGATGCATATATAGCCCTTAGACCGAGTCACCAATGTAAACATTATTTCATAAAGGATTTAAGAGTATATAGAATGTAGATAGTTATAATACATGTAGATCCCTTAGTTAAAAGCGTGAAGATTGTAACATAATATGGCAGAGATTGTACGTATTATTATTTAATTTTAATAAAATAATTTTTTAAAATTTAAATTCTGATAGAACGTTAATTCATAAACGCATTTTTAAAATACGCCACCATTATTATCTATGTTTCCTTTTTACCAAAAGTCCCGTTCCTTAACCCCCCCCCCTTTATTTATTACCATATCCACCTATGTACCAAAATACTTTTTGCTCGTTAGTTTTACTTTTCACCTGTAGATGAAAACATCAGTAGTTTTCGAAACTAATCGTGTGTAATAAGATTAAAAAATCTCATTAAGTGGTATATTATAAGTGTTTAAATTTAAAAAAAAAATAGTGAAAAGATCATTCCACAAAGTTAATGTCGAATCAAAAAATAATATGATATTGTACGTAATGCACGCATTTACGATACCTCGCAAATTCGCAGTGAGTTATAAAATTTTAAAATATAATACTGCCTCTAAAGTGTATCGTAAAACACAGTACTCAAAGCCTGATTAGGAACGATTTATGGGCTTATGAAGATCTAAGGAAAATAACAAATTGAAATTCAGTTTACGACTTCATCTTGAAGTAACAAGTCTTAGATTTGAGAGTGACCGGCGCTAGAGCCCTCGCTCGAAGCAGCGGCCGTCAAGTTTCATTTTATAACCTGGTACAGGCACTAGCCAATGCTAGAAGAGTGTTGGGAAATTACTATTGCGGTGTGAATGTTTCACCGATTACTCGTGACGTCAAGCTTCAGAGAAATAAAAATAAAAACTGGGATATCGACATTAAAAAAAAACTCGTATTTGGCTTGAAAACAAAACATTCGCTTCGTTATTAAAATATTTCAGATAAAATACATACGATAATAACGACCCTCTTCGTATTCGAATTAAGTAAATTTTATGACGGAATAAAATTGTTAAAGAAACGCATTTTATTAATGGCATTACGTGATTCGAAAATAAAATGGATGAAATGTAAATATTTTGTAAGCTGTTTTGAAGATTTTAACGAATCGGTGGGTGCAAGTCAAACAATCGTTAATCCAAAATGACATACAGATAAATGACTAGTAGGTCTTTTTAAATATTAATAAAGATAAACACAATATTATGTAAATACCGATTACTCTTACATGATCGCAATAATAACCGATGAAAAATAATTTTAATAATATAAAATGTTATGTAAAACGAGTGTGAAGCTCCTTCCATTATGGCTGCAATAGAAAACATTCTCCGTTTGGTACTGTATGCCGTAGTAGGTATGTAGTGTGATTGCCATTCAAATACCATTGCATAATGAGGTCGTACGTTTCGGCGAGTCTCATAGTGGTCCGTATTTCGGGCTTCACGTACACGGTTAGGTGTTCAAAAATAAACTTTGGATTTCTTGATATTTTGTATCGGTTTATTTGTATACATAATAATAGAAATTGAAAGGGATTTGCATAAAGGGCGAATCTTCAGCCCATTGGGCGAACCGAAAACGCATTAAATGGTCCATGAGGTTCAGTTCTTGGACTAATAAAACTTTGTAGGTCATCTTACCGAGGTTTTTATGCAAAATTCTCCTCAGAGAAGTGCAAGAAAAGTTCATTTCCCGAGAACGATGACGAAATGGTGTTGATGAATGTTCAAGAACACTCTGGGCATCATCGACAATGTATTCGGATGAGTGCACTGGACGAAAACTTGAAAGGGTTGTTTTGTCGAATAACGACCCAGTTTCAAATTGATCCAGAAACTCCGATGAGGGCAGTTAGTTTTTTGCAATTTTGTTCCCTAAATATATCACAGTTTGAGTAGAAGACACCACTTTCAAAGTAAGTTATTAATGTTTGTCCATTTTGTTTAAGCATAAAGCATCCATTTCGTAAATGTCAAACTTAAATATGTTTTCTGTCTATTCGCGAATGTCATTACACCTTTCGAACTCAAAATAACTGCTAGTTTAAAATCCAAATGTTAGTCGTTTGGGAATAATGCCATGGTGCATGCTAGTGTGGTGATTGTTCTGACAAAGGTATAGGTATATCTCGAAACAGGAAGACAAAAATCTAAGCGAGTGGTTTCATCTTACGTAAATAATATTTTGCTAAAACGTCTGACTACAAAATGAATGTTTTTAAATATCAATCATATCCAAATCTATCTTGCAATAATGGTAACGTATTTAAAAACATATGTATATGTAGGAATATATATTTATATTTTTTTATTTAAATATATATATATATATTGTATATATATATATATATATATATACATATATACATATATATATATATATATATATATATATATATATATATATATATATATATATATATATATATTATATATATATATATATATATATATATATATATATATATATATATATATATATATATATATATATATATATATATATATATATATATATATATATATATATATATATATATATATATATATATATATATATATATATATATATATATATATATATATATATATATATATATATTTACATATAAGTATATATATTACCATGAGTCAATATTTATTAACGTACTACTATTAAAAAATATATTGACATTAAAAGTATTTTTTTAAACGATAATGGTGGTACACACTCGTATTAATATAATTCAATAAAAAAATTAAAAACATTTTTAGATCTAATTTTACATATATTATATGTATATCATCGGTGAATAATAAAAAATACAATAAATAATATATTAACGACAAGAAAAAGCCTTGTATTCGACGCCCCTTAAAATTATTTTCAAATCACTTTTTTAGAAAATGCGCAAAACTTAAGCTACTAATTGAAACATTCATTATCCCTTTATTTCGATATTTTATCCATATACCTAAGCTATAGCAGCTAAGCCAGCTACAGACATTCCAGATTTCAAATTAAATACGACTCAAATAAAAATGTACAAGTTCGAGTATTACTTTCTTGAAATAGCCGTGCCTATTCTTATTTCACAAAGTTCAAATTACAATAGGCACCTTTATTTTATAAGAATTGAAGATCATGACACCGTGGAATGGAGAAATTTCTGCGAAGCGATAACATCGCGAAACGAGAGTAGAAAGTAGTCGAAGGGAGAAATTCTCGTGCGGGGAATAATAGTGCATCTGCGGTAAAGGCTTCCCAGCACTAAGCACACTTGGTACTAGCTAGGTACTGGCACTCGGTACTAGGTTGTCAATGGGTGAGGCGACCTAGATAAAAGAATAATGCTAAGGCACTGGTTTTTGCAGGATTTCACGGAAACACACCTCCACACATGGTGGCCAGTAGCCATTCCGCTTGGAACTACGAAATGCTGTATTCATTTAATATTTTTACTATTTACTCATATTTATGGTTACTGCTGACAATAGACTAAAATAATTTGCGTGGTGTTTGTCAAAAACAACATTAATTATGGTGGGTACGTTTTAATAAAATTCCGCTAAAATTTTAATAAACACCGGAATTACATCGCCAAAATACTTTTTTTACCGCCACCGCTACGCTGTGGAAAAAGTAATTTAAGAAAAGAGAAAAAAAAACAGAAAATGGAATATTCAATTTCAATATGTAAATTACCTCTAAAAGCAAGGTAAGCTTACAATTCCTTTTACAATTTAAGCAAGAACAATGACGTGCAAGTGCTTAAATTCGGAAAGCTCTATACTTTGGCCAGAAAACACGCTGCTCTAAAAAAATCTAAAAATAAATTCGGAAACATGGTTACATTTACGTTACTCTTGATTACAGGGAGAAATATCCCGCCTTCCACGTCGTAGGAAGAAAATATCATAGGTATCAGGAGATTGTCGAACAGCCATTATACATAATAAAGGAATGCATAAATAGCAATTTACCGGACTATTTTATGATCGTGAGGATTTTTTTTATATCATTAAAAAATTAATGCAAAACGGATGTTCGATGATAGGCAGACTGGTAATCGTTACATAAATGTATAAAGTGATCACTTAACCCAGCCAAATAACAGATCGTAAGACGTAGGATTCTCCTACTTCCATCTACTTTCATAAAAAAACGATAGATGCCTCGTTTCGAGTTAAGATATCTATAAAATATATACATGATGTATTGATATATCATCCGTATGGTGAATAATCCAGCGTCAAATAGAATAAATAATAATTAAAAAAATAATTATCTTCTGGTAAACGCTTATATATTTTAATTCACAAACTACCAATTTCTTTAACATTTTACGACCCAAACACATTCGTATATTTTGAAGATACGAGTACTTTACCGAAATGTTCAAAACTAAATTATACTCGGTATTAGATAAATGAATTAATGACGTTTAAATTAGTTAGTAAAAAATAGGCGAGCAATAAAGCTATGTATAAATTTCCCCTACCTATCGAGTACCATCTATTTGTTTTATGGCATATAAAATAAATATGGCCACAAATTAAATTACCTATACAAAACGCCAAAAATATTTTTTAAAAAATTTGACCATAAAAATTAGAAACTCGGGGTTTATGAATATTACAGAAATTTAATAACGGCATTAATGCTGGAAAAACAAATATTTATGCGAACATCAAACGAAAAAGGGACTAAATAGATATATCTCATTTGAAATTATAATTTGGTCCGTCAATAAATTGGAATTCGTCAACAAAATAAATTTTAATATAAATCGCGATAATTTTCAAAGCGTAGGTACACTCTGGTCGAGGAAAAAGGAATATTTTTTTTAAATCGTAAAAAAATTACTAATTTAATGATTATTTTTTCGGCACCATTAATTTTTCTAGGAGTTATCTTATCTTTAAAAACCACAATAACAACGTATAGCTGAATACATTTGCATCTAAACATGTGCGTCTGATACTATAACACATAGTTTGGTTTTAGCAATAATCTAGAATCTGTCTATGAATCTTTTTCTACTCGCACCGAATTTGACGACAAGCAGCTTTGTATTTTGAATTTGAGATTTTGAGTAAAAGAGGTAACAAAGACGATAGCGCGAAAACATACTCTCCACCCGAATTCATACTGTGATTATTTTTCAGTATCATTCGTCAATTCATTTTGTTGCTATTTGTTTATTTTTCAACTATAATTTTTTGACAAAGGTTTATATCTGTACGTGACAGGACAAAATATTTCATTTTTAAATGTAACCACCCCGAGGGTATATTTCTGCGACGTAACAGCATTTAAAGGGCAAATATGATAACGATATTCATACACTCTTGAATATATAGCTCGTCGAGTGACGAAGGCTAAGGCAATACATACGAGTACTTCGAAATATGTACTACAGTGAATCTACAGTTATGTTACCTCTAGGTGTTATGTTGCCTAACTAAACATAAACCAGAGGTAAAATAAATATGAACATAAATAAAATAAAATAAAATAAATATGAATAAGTATAAATAAATCAGAGGTAAAATAAATATGAACGGACAGTAATTAAACATATTACGTTAAATGTTAATATCAAACATCGATTTGTAGTCCACTATAATGTATTTTCTTTAAAATAAAATTTGTGACAATTGTTTCTCCTTATTTTGGCTTTTTAAACTAATATTTGACTACATCAGCTTGAAAATGCCATAACAAGGCGAAAAAATTGCCACAAATTTTATTTTTATGCGTTTTTAACAATAAAATACAATTTAGTACTCTAAAAATTAGTGTTTGATTTTAATATTTAAGCAACATGGAGTTCTGCAAATTAAACGCCAAATCTATAAATAAACTAATTATAAACAGTAAAGCTTTCTAGCAGCACACATCATTACGATTGAATGCCTACATTCCCATATTCTGTAACACAAATGAATATATTATTATAATGTGGAATATTTATGAAAGTACAATCTATACAATATTCTGTCTACAAAGGGAAATTTGAATATTTAGATTTTGAAAAACAACTTGCGTAAAAGCAAAATAATGAAGAGGAAATGTACGCGTTTCGCGTTACCATTCCCAAAATAAAACTTACCCGACAAAATATGTTACCCTAATTAGAAGTCAATTGGAATACGGCTCCACAGTCTGGTCTCCTCATTATGCTTGCTATACATGCTCTCAGCGTAGAGAGAGTTCAACACAAGTTCCTTGGATTCGTTAATTTTAAACTATAAATCCCCATTGACGAGTTAGATTATAATTGCAGAATGAAGCGGCTAAAATTAATAAATCTTAGAGATAGAAGAGAAATTACAGATTTGGTCCCGTTATATAAGATTCTTCAACTTTTTAGACTGATAACTTCAGCACTGATATCCTACTACTACTACTACTACGACTACCATCACGCCGTTTCCCCGCAGGAGTAGGCAGAAAGGATGGAACACCACACGCTTCTGTCCTGACATACACTCCTCGCCTCCTTCACATCCACACATCTAGTATGGATGTGGATGCCCTCCGATTACGCAGACCTTTGACACCACCAGATTTTAGATTCTGATTGATCTGATCGTGCCAAGATTTTTCATCCTAAGTCTAATAAAGCTTAGCGTGCGTCAGAGAGATATCTTTATACTAAAAAATCCGCATTTGCTGTATCCGTACACAATGCGGATTATGTCATGTTCTCTCCGATTCCGCGGCTTCACATGTTATCCAATGCTTTTGAAAGTATACATTTATTTAATGTATCGTTATCCACCTTGAAGTCTGTACTTTCTGAGCATTTCTTCTCCATGTTATAATGGATAAATTAAAACGTTGCGTTTCACTCTCTCGCTGCTGGCTGACAGTGATGATAGTAATAACTTTTGTAAGTGTATTATTAATTGTCATTGTACATATTTTTGTCAATATTGTTAAAGGCATTATAGCCGTAAATAAAATAAAATAAATGATTTTTTTATAAAGATCAGGAATCCTTCACACTAGGAAACTATGTATTTATCTGTATGGGTCTCTGCTAAATAATATCTTTCTCAAATCAACCATAGGCGTAAACTTAAACATAAAGCGTCATGAGATATATGATATATGTATGAGTTGTAAAAGTGATAACTTAACCAGCCTATGGCAGGATATAAGCCCTGTGAATACCCAGACTTTCATTTTCCTCTTCATCTTTGTTGAAATGTCAAAAAATAATATTAAAAATATACTCCTATAATTGGAGATAATCCAGATTTGTGAACAAGTACTTGGACACACTCAAAATGTTGTGATAATTTAAGTGATAACTTAGCGAGCTTATGGTAGGTCATAAGCCCTGTTAACACCCAGACTTTCATATTCTTCTACATCTAAGCTAAGATGTCAAAATGTATTATTTGTATTTCAAGTAATACGATCAATCAACATGCTAGCTTCGTGTACGAAATATAGCGCATCAATTTGAATTTAATATTCTGTTCAGTATACGTTCGAGTATAATAACATACAAGGCGGGTTATGAGCATAATTAACGTATTCCACCTTATAAATATTTAATACACATAAATAAAATGTCCTCCGACGAGTGACAAATAACCAGAAGTGTGCAACAACGTCAATGTGTCAATCATTTCTCATATCAAATAACAACTAATTATAAACGTGCGACACTATTATCAATTAATATCGATATTGCGACTTATATTTTGTATATTAAAAGTTTGATCAATATATCTAGAAGTTCCAAGAATTTGAGTAGTGTGGTTGTCAATCATGGGTAGGATTGGTGAATGTTACACGTGTGTAAAGTAATCACTTAAACCAGCCTATGACGGTCGTAAGCCCCGTTAATGCCGAGACTTCCATATTCTTCTTCATCTATGTTGAGATGCAATTTTTTTCTCAATAATCTAAAGTTATCCGTTTAAAAATAAAATGATTCCGGCGGTGCCAATAAAAGCTAACGTATCATTAAAATGCATCATTTGTCTAAAAGCTTTGTTTGAGAGGCTGATTTTGGTTAAATTTCAAAAATAGCATCTTAGTAACCTAATTAGAACAAAGAGCAGATTTAATTGCAATAATAGCAATTTTTGCAATTAATTAGCGAGTAATATTCAACAGTGATTTATCTTGTTGGCATACATAGATACCGTTATCACAAAACGCAAAGTAAGAACTTTAATTGGCGAGAAATGCTTTCGCAGCATCATCGCCATCACGTGGTGCTTTAGTAACTATTTGTTCAGTATGAAAATTAAACATTAAATACTAAGCATTACAAAATTAAACTAATTTATTTATGCTTGCATTTGATTCATGTTTTAAGGACAGAGTCGTAAAATATACATACATCTTTTAAACCGTTGTAAAACATTGTCAGATAGATTATTTGACCTTACATTCGGAAAAGGGGATCAATACTTCGTACCTCAGGCGGGATATTCGATAGAACTTAATTATCTTTAAACCCAGGACGTGTAACTTCATTGAATTTATTGCTTAAAACACCGTTTTTATATAGAAAAAAAAAATTCTTCGATATAAATACATATTTGGTTTCCAAAGAATAAGTTTTTGAAATATAATAAATAATAAAAAAAACATTATCCGCACCCCATTGGTGCATAGGGCACTGCTTCATATAATGCAGTATTATCTTGATCGTTTACACATGAAGGAAAGGTGATCAGCCCTCCGCTTCAGGTCCAGGGTAATATTGAATAATTATTACAGTGAAAAAATCACTTATAATTATTTAACCCCCCCTGGGAATCGAACCCGGGACCTCCAGAATGGTAGCCGAGCGTGCTGACCATTACACTACGGAGGCGGACGAAAATAAAGGAGTTTAAAAAAATTTACAAATATTTTTTCAATACATATTCTTTTAAAAAAATGTGCGCGTAGACACGTGTCTGGCTCCTCGCCTAGCCGGTCGCTTACTGAATTGTTTGTTTGAGAGTAGAACTACCCCCTTAAAGTTTCTTCGTTAAGTAACATTATTACTACACTTATTAAGAGAATCTTATTATTTTTGTACACTAGATTTTTAATGATTCTTTAGCAGTACATTAAAACAAAAATATCTACATAATTAAATATGAAAATGCATTTGCAGAATCACATATAAAAAGGTCACGGGGTCATCAACTGTTACAGTGGCCTTAAATAATTTGTAAGTATTTATGAAAATGTTCAGAGACAATCAAGCAGAAAATAAAATACAATGTGTACGAGGATATTTTCTATGTTTTTATATTTGATAAAATATTACATAGAAAAGTCCAAAAAATGTATGAAAATGAGAGGAGAGATAATTACGAATTAAAAAAAACCTTAATGAACATCATATCTCAGAATTACAAAAAAAGGAAATGTATATGAAAAGATATTATTTAAAAAATACATTATATACGTATAACTACACTCAATATTAATTTAAAATATGACATTCCAAATGAAAACTTATCAAAGGTTCTGTTATAACATTATTGAAGTTGTAAGTGTGTGAATAGTGCTATAGTAGTGACGTGTAGTATTGTTTGCATGCTGTTGTAGTGATTGTCCTGACGAAGAGACGGTTACATCTCGAAATCTGTAGTCAAAAATCTTGGTGGGTAGTTATATTTAAACATGTATTATCATTTTTGTAGAAAAACAAAAAAAATGTAGTTACATTCCGTTTGCAAAAAACACGTACTTTTCAATGTTTGTTATAAAATCATATATAATAATAATTAGAGTGTAAAACGTCTATATCAGTGGTCGGCAAACTTATTAGCCTAAGAGCAATTACTTATAAGCACATTACAACCATTCAAAATTTTCTGAAACCCAAATCTGTTTGCAATTCTAGTACACCTTAATTACAATTTTAGACCTTCATTCAAGTACGGGTAAACCCAATTAAACTTGATTTCACACATAATAAGGATTTTTTCATCGTTAAAAATCTGTAGATATTAAGGTATCCATAAGAACACTACTTATTGCAAATAATAATAATATCCTTGCATCTCCTCTTAAGGTTTGGTCATGTCAGGTTTGTATGTCATTATTTTTAGCACGTTTCCAGATTCCCATCAATAAGACGATTTCTCAGTTTGCTTTTGATGAGATTCATGGTTGAAAAAGATTTTTCGCATGAATACGTAGAGCCGAAAAGCCTTCTCGCCGACGTTTGTCCCGGAGCCACACTTACAAGACCAAAGAGCCACATGCAGCTCTGGAGCCACACTTTGCACACCACTGGTCTATACAATTAAAATACACCTATTTAATGTTAGAAGAATACAATTGAAGGAATGCGGTTCCACGGGAATAACAACATTATTATGGGTGGATTCTATGAAACAGGTTGACGATTTATTTTTAACAACGAAAAACAATAGGAAAAAGAATAATACCTGTAACGCCAATGTTTCATCAGTTTCCGCAAATTTTAGTTTGGATACAAGAATATTTTTTCATCAAATGTTGTACATAGTTATATGAATAAATAAAATTAAACTCGGAAATTTTTCTGCATACACCAAAATAAGTTGCGATTATATTGATTTTGAGCACATGGGGTACAGAGCGATGGTAATTTGCGAGAATACTATTGGTTTAAATGGATTTCCTAATTCACATTCCTAATATGTAATACCGCCTACATAATGCCTGCATTGCTCCTATTCTCTTATACGGCTGTGAAACATGGCACCTTACAAGGGTCCAGAGCAGCGAAGAATTTTAGGCGTGCGGTGGTTTGACTTTGTGAGGAATGAAGAGATAAGGCGTAGGACGCAGCAAATCTTGTTCACAACTGTCGTCAAGAAAAGGCGATTCGGTTGGCTTGGCCATGTACTTCGCATGCCTCCCGAGAGCCTAAATCAAGCTTGCCTCTTTTACAAGGCATCAGGTTCGCGCCGCCCAGGACGACCACTGCTGACAATTCGTCGGCAGTTCTCGTCAGAACTTCGGGACGCGGATCTGACTTTTTTTTAAATAAAAAAATTGACAGTGATTAATGCTTATCAACTCGTAAAAAAAACAGACGGCGCCTTCAATATTTCATAATTTCAATGTACATATGTACATATTAAAGCGAATCTACAAGGTAAAAACAATATTATATTACGTAAGTATGTGTTTCCAAAAATCCATCAATTGAACATAAATCACGCTAGCTTTTGCGAATAATATAAATCAGATAACTGGTTTGATCATTTAAGATACATGAAATACTCACGAAACGATTTAATTGTTTGCAAGAACAGAATATAAGCTAACGTATGTGCATTTTTATTTTACCACAGCAAAGAGTGTGGTGAATGGGCTACTTTATTTGCTAAAAAATAAAACTGGCGGCAAATTAATGAGTAAAATTAAAAACGTGTTATCGTGATAAATTTACAGTCAATATTGTGCGCACGGGTTGTTTTCGTAAAATGACGTGAATCATATATAGAAAGCCGAGGTCACTTTTTAAATTTTAAATTCAAAGTACTTGTTTCCGCTTGATACTTAAATTAAAATATAACAGATATAGAAATATAATTTACTGTAAGCTATTTCTTCCTGGATAAAGTACACCAATTCAAAAATTAATTTATGTTATTCAAATACTAGTTATTGTTAATGTGAGATACACGTAAACACTGTTTTAAATTCGATTTTACTTCAAGGAGTAATTGATTGTGTCCAATTATTTTCATGCTTATTTTTTTTTAATTTTAAATGTAATAAATACTCTCGGTATTTATAACTACAATATTTAACATTCATATTTAAAAAAATATATATTTATATATTTCATGTGGTTACAAATGTTTTTTTTTATAATTTAATAAATTTACTAGACATTTCTACTTAACAATCTTAAAATTAATAAAGCAGTTCTCTCCAATAACGAGACTAAGCTCTTGTGCTTGGAGAGGGACTTACACTTATTATTTATTGTTTATGTTTGTTGGTATTTATTTTTATAACCATTTATCATTGTGTTTTCTTTCTTCATGGATGTAAAAAAAATGTAATCAATTTTTTTATATCTGTTCGAAGGTTATTGAAGTAATTAGTTGGAATTGTTTGGTATTGCATTTTGGTATTGTAAAGTTATGTTAGTATCTCGAAGATGAACATATATTTTTCAACTTTTAGTAAACTCTAAAGACATTACGTATAAATCTCGAGTAGCGTATTTTAAAAGAAATAACATTTTCTACAACTCGCGTAGCAAATAGGTACCCGAAAACGTTATGTTTCAAATAAGTTTTTTTGTACGTAAATAAGTTTTTTTGTACGTATATGCAAAAACTGTTGTTTAATTGAAAGTATGCGATCGAGCCATCTTACTAATGTTACTTTTATGTGAAGAATAATTTCACCAATAACAAATAATGTGTCAATTGATCACTCGTTCGTGTATTTAATAACTTCTTGCATTCTAACCGGTTAGTATATAATAAACGTAACTTTATTATATATAAATTACAATTATTATAATATTAATGTGTAATATACCTCCGTATCTGACAAAAAAAAATACTTCAAGGACCATGATCCGGTTTATTACGTCATAAACTGATAAATTATCATAATGTATATTTATACCATATGTACATTTTTAATAACTAACGCGAAACGAATGCAGAAATCTTTAATCAAATAAAAAATGTGGGTTTACATTGAAAAAAAAAGTTGAGAGAGTGAAAAAAACTGGTTCAAATATTTCGCTAATCAGAATGTTTAACGATCTTGGAAATATTTCCATATATTTTTAAATATTCTAGACGAGCATTGAATGTGAAAACGCCTACTTACGAATGTATTTCTGTTGTCACACTTCCCGGTATTTGGTAACTAACCAGCAATTATAAAAAAATGGATAAATTCATGTTTTTAATTGACAAAAAAGATTTATGAAGCGAGAATAATTTACGATACACATTTTCTATATATAATTATTATTTAAAATAAACGTTCGTGATTATTATTGTCATTACACTAAAGTAATCGTCGTAAAATCAAATAAATACCGTAGTTTCATGAACCTGTTTTCGATTTTATAAAGTTTTTGAATAAATAATAAAAAAATATATGAAACTTATTGGTTTTATGACATGATAAGTATTGATTAAAAATAGTGTTTTGTATATATAAGACCGTGTTCAATATTTTATAGATACGATCAAAGTATCTACTTATTAAAGGAAATTCTCTAAAAACAGTTGTATTTTCTAAAAAATCACCGGTAACAAAAGAAATACCCGAACGGTCTCGACACAATATTTTATGTAAATGTGTAATGAATAAAAAACTAATACGTAGTTAATTACCGAGTAGAAATGTGTAATTTGTGAGTGTAAACTCAGATTAAGTTCCCTCGACGACTCGTGCTTATACTCGCTCATCTCAAAGCGAGTATAAACACGAGCCGCACGTGAATGCATCACACAAATATAACAGTGTGTACTAGTATCTACAAAAATAAATATGTTATCTGATATTTTTAATACAGTTTCAGTTTTTTGAATATCGATATTCTCTCATCGTCTAGCGATTGTTCGCGATATATTGAACGCAGAGAACGTGTTGTGTGCGAATCAACAATTATTTGCGTCATGGGCATCTTCAGATCACACGAAATTCCTTCATCAGATTGCATATTTCGAATAAAATATGCACAAGAAGTTGTCACAAGGCCAAATTTAAATTATCAACTGACATTTCTTGGTGGAACTGCATTTCATAAAAACATATAAAACACTAACATTACAACTTTTACTCTTCTTTATTTTTTCCAGAGACCGGGTTTCGACGTTACCTACATCGTCATCGATGAGGTTGGTAACAGGAAGGTGCTTATATGTGTTTTTGTCCCTTACCAAGATACACCAATTTCAAAAAATATATAAGAAAAATCTACTTTACATAAGTAAAAATAGCAACATAATTTATTATAGTACCAAACGGTATGTAATTTTAAATATTTAAAGATATATATATATATATATATATATATATATATATATATATATATATATATATATATATATATATATATATATATATATATATATGTATATATATATATATATGTATATATATATATTTATATATATATATAATATATATATATATATATATATATATATATATATATGTATATATATATATATATATATATATATATATATATATATATATATATATATATATATATATATATATGTATATATATATATATACATATATATATATATATATATGTATATATATATATATATATATATATATATATATATATATATATATATATATATATATATATATATATATATGTATATAATATATTTATATATATATATATATATATATATATATATATATATATATAATATATATATATATATATATATATATATATATATATATTATATATATATATATATATATATATATATATATATATATATATATATACATATATGTATATATATATATATATATATATATATATATATATATATATATATATATATATATATATGTATATGTATACATATAATAATATTCTTTTAAAAATGCGCAAGGAAACATGTCTGGACCTCTAGCGCGGCCGTTCGCGTTCTGAGTATGAACGACTGAGATCTCAGCCTAAGATTATGGATTAATGTAATGATAGTATATAAAATGTATAAAAAAAAAAGTAAGATGGTATGGACATGTGGAGCGAATGGATAACGAGAGAATGACTAAGAAAATATGTGTGGCGAATGTGAGCGGGAAAACAGAACGAGGACGACCGAAAAAGACTTGGCACGATCAGATAAATCAGAACCTAAAATCTGGTGGTGTCATTAGTCTGCGTAATCGGAGGGCATGTATGACTAGATGTATGGATGTAAAGGAGGCGAGGAGTATATGTCAGGACAGAATAATGTGGCGTTCAATCATTTCTGCCTATCCCTGCGGAGAAACGCGTGATGGTAGTAGTAGTAGAAATAAAAAGTAAGATTGAGGTAAGTCTACTTTAGAAGTCTTAATAAAAAGTATGAAACATAGAAAGAAAGACGAGAAAATTATGATGTTGTATATTTTCTGGATAATGTATTTCTCACTTCTAAACGATTCCGATTTTTATGATCCACGAACCATTGATCCAAACTACTAAAAATATTTTTTTAGGACATCAATAAATTATTTATTGGCAAAAGTTTAATGGTCAATAAAAAAACGAAAACGACGAGATTATAATTTGGCACATAAGTTGGTTTAAAAACAACTTGGTCTTGTTGATTTTCCTTTTAGTGCATCTCATAAACCTTCCTCCTTTAGATATTCACGTACTCGCTTGTACGAGTATATTTATTTGAAGTCTGCGCAGAGCACTTAATGAGATGAGTAAGATATTTACACTCCAATCACGCGCTAGGCGTCACTCGCTTTTAATAATTATGAACACAAAGAGAAATGTAATATAATACGCTTATCATATTACAGAAATATTGTTGAAACGATATCTTACATTTAAAAAAATATCCTAATTTTACTTTTCGTTCTCATCTATAAAAAATGAAAGGCATATTGACCAATATTACTGTTAAGGGGTAACATCTGGATGACTAAGTATGCAAACGGATGCGTTATAAGCCGGTCATGTTTCTGCGCACGATTGAATATATATGTAAATATATATATATATATATATATATATATATATATATATATATATATATATATATATATATATATATATATATATATATATATATATATATATATATATATATACATATATATATATATATATATATATATATATATATATATATATATATATATATATATATATATATATATATATATATATATATATATATATATATATGTGTGTATATATATATACAAATCTCGATTATATTCAATTTTAGGAGTTATTTTTGATATTATTTTTTGACATCTTAACAAAATCCGAACATTTACAGGGCTACTATTGAATAATTATACATGTACATTGGAATTTTACTTTTTTGTAGAATTTATAAGTCAAATATTTTATTTTATTATTTTTTAATTCCTTACCTTTCCATAACTCTTTTTTTTCAAAGCCATATTTATTTCGAAGTGTCACTTTTTAAAAGAAAAACAAAAACGGTATTTTAAGCAAAAATTCAAATACGTCAAATGTCATATGGGTTTATAGAAAATGTATTTTCATCGTATATTGGGGCTCAAGTACAAAATCCTTTGTTCTTTTAAAATCTATATCAATATTTTGCATGTATATTACATACATTTGTAATACCATTTTCAGACAAGCCTTGGCATTTTCAGATTCGTGTTTGATAGAGCATACAGGTGTGAAAAAAGATTGAAAATCAGGTCATGTTCATGACTTAACTGGTAACAGTATAATAGCGATCGACTTTATTTGTATAACGATCGTGTTAAAGGTATAAGCGCTAATGTGTTCCCGTTCGAAATGGGCTGTTTCGGTCGCCAATAGTATTTTGTGGACTCGTAGTAACTCGTGTAAAAATAACTACATTCAATAACAAGATACAATGTCGCACGTCGGAGAGAGCAAACAGCTGAGCTGGTGCTTTGAAGGAAGCTGGCTTTATTTCAAGAACCGAAACGTGTTTTAAAATCGCAGGAAATTCAAACACGGTTGAATAAAATAAATACAGGTTGTCACAAAATAAATGACCCTATCGGAAGGTGTTATATTTTTTACAAATGGCGTCGTTCGTCAATCATAGTTGACATTTGTAAACTAGATAGCTGCAGTATACAAACAGATTGATAAACTGGCGGCAGCCACTTGACTAATATCATCTTTTCACTTTACAAAAAATGTGTAGGTCTAAATAAAGATTTCCAATACTCAAAATTATTTATTTTTATTTAGTTAAAAAGTTATTAAAAAACAAAATTGGATGATCAATGTCATATATCAAACATCGTTGGTTTTCAGTCGTGCATGTTTTCGAAAAAAGTATTGTTTATTTTTTTTTAATAAACTTAATATTTTTCATCCAGATTTGTGAACAAGTATTTGTTCACACTCAAAATGTTCTTAACCCCTCACTTCCCTTGAATCTTTTGTGATTCAACCTTTAACCTGGGGATTTCGTATTTATATACCGGCTATTTTTAATAGAAATTAAAACGATGTCAGAGAATACAGCAAAAAAAAAATACACGTCGAAATATTAAAAGGTTTCTAGAATAAATTTGCCTACCTTTGATAAAAAAATTTAAAAAAAACTAGAACGGATAAAATAAAAACTCATTGTCATGTTATACAAAACAGGGTTCTACACCGTATTATTAAAGGCATTACTACGATAATTGAGGAAAAACTAGAGAGATAGAAAACATGTTTAATGAAAACACAAATGCTGTCTGGGTTTTACCTGTTAAAAGGTAAAACCCAGACAGCATTTGTGGAATACAATCTGGGCAAAGAAAAAAAAAGAATAAGCCAGATTTAAAAGATTTGTTGTAGTTAGAACATCACAGAAAACACCTACTCGTATTTAATGGAATCTATCACCTGAACAACGGATCGAATGAATGTGACCTATGAAACGAAAAATACGCATTAAAAGATCCGATGTTTGCTAATCATTATAGTTTCGCTGAAATTATAAATATGCAATTATTTCTTCGTATAGCTGATTGAAATTAAAAAAAAAAACATATTGATATTATTTTTATATTTTATTGCAGTATGCGAATAAGTATAATAAAGATAATACAAAAGGATCGTAAACTGTAAGCGTGCTTATGTCGGTATTCGGTAACGATGTTAAAATTGGCGCTTAAAACGGAAAGTACATTAAAAAAATCAGACCGATCTTCACTCATCGTTTTTCTAATTCATTTAAGTGCCTCAAGATACAAACGCCAGAAAACTCGCGTGGAACGTAAAAGCCATCGTAAAACAAAACGATTTTTTCAAAGATAATTTGCATCCGTACCTACCTGTGCAATCTTTCACGAAACTTTAAGTCAATTCAAGATTAACGCGTGACAAAACTTTAATTTGATCAGAATTTATGTAAAGTGTCTAAATGTGAAGTAACATCGTACTAAATCGTGCGTAATAAATATGTTACTATATTTATTATTTGGATCTTTTTTAGAAGACGAATAAGACGAATAAATTAACTATGTGACAATTCTTGATTGATACAAGATTTTGAAATCATTATACTTATTTATTGTATTGTTTTTAAGGATCAACCGTATTCATTTCTTATGTATTATACGCATTCACTATCATTTTTAAGATATATGTACATACTGAATTTGCAATTAATCATTGTACATAATACGTACATACATACTACCCTTATCCGCACCCGATGGTGCATAGGGCACTGCATGATATAAACGAAGTGTTAACTTGTGCGGTAGCCGAGCGTGCTCACCATTACACTATGGAGGCGGACATACATAATAGGCAAAGAGAATTTCTGAGGCAACTAATAACATTATTTAAAAAAATACATATCTACATATTAGAGTAATCATTTATTTACTTTTTTTCGATTCCATTAAAAAATATTATTTTATTATATATAGTAAACAAATAAATGTTTCAATAAAAAATTATAAGAATATATTTTTTGAAGAAAAATGCAGAATAGTCGATTGTTGTTGAATATGTCTAACAACCTTGGGTCAAATAACGGTCTTCGACATGTGCGCTAAAGCACACGCGAAAAGTAACGTACCGATACAAACATCTCATTATAATATATAATTATAATCCCTCTCTCACACAAATGTTGGCTAAATTTATAAATATTATTTGAGTTAACAAGCTAAAAATGTCCTCGATTAAATCCTTTTTGGGTAAATTTCAAATACGTTTACGCAATTACGCGAAAATGTTACGGATACGTTCTGAGAAATTATAATAGCGTGATACTGATCGCAAAATTTCGATAAAACGACGTGGACCATGATTTTTGTAATCGTTACAATTAAACATTAAGGCCCAGTATTCGTTCAGTCGTAACTTAATTTTCTCTAAAACCAGGCAACGTTTTAAGTCATTGGATTTTTATTAAAACATCTAATATATAATACATTTAAAAAAAATAGGGCGTGAACAGGCATCTGACCTCTCCGGTGGTGTCCGGTGGAATGAATTCTGTGTTTGCAAATATCCTCTTAAGTCAGACGGGCACACGATAATAAAACATCCCGATCGAAGGAACAAGGGAAACAAGAAGAAAATAATATCATCTAAAAAAAATTTTGACATATCGCTCACTCCTTTCAAGAACGTCATAAATCAAAAATCGTCAATTTCCAGTTGTGCGTGTTTTCGGAATGCCCAGAAAATGTACTTTATACCAGCAAAAGTGGCATATTTTTAACTTAATATTTACCCGCTATAGGGCAGAAAGTGTTGTTTTTTGCATTTTGAGGAAAATGTATTGTTTAATAATTTTTTTAATTATACTAAATATTTTTCAAATGGAGAAAAACGCTTCAGGTTTAACCTTAAAAGATCTGTTGCACAGTAAAAAGATCAAAAAGTGGCTTGATATTTATTCTTAATATATTGTATTATATTTTTAAACATTAAAAACGTTCTCCTGAAAAATCAAGTTTTTTGATTTATGACGTTCTTGAAAGGAGTGAGCGATATGTATTTAGACATATTCTTTTCATAGGAAAAGTGCACATAATAAATTCAAGGTGACTCTATTCAAAAGAATGTAAATAATAATAAAAAATCTATGTATGTAGGTACTAAAAGTAGTGGTAAAAATATTTTATCAATTCAAATTGCGTATAGTACCTAATGATGAACATGTAAACGAGTAAAATATCCGCATACAATTATTTACATAAACCAATTACGTACAATAAATTATTGGCTCTATTTTGCTGTACACAAACAAACGAGTAAATTAGCTAATTGAAAGTTAGTTTTAAACTAAATTGAACGTTTTTCAAATTATTAAGATTTTACGATTATTTGTAAAAAGTAAGGTGCAATGAATAATTGTTTTTTTTAAATATTATTTTTGAAGTATAATATGATGCTTTAATTTCATTAATTGATTAGGCAAATTATAGTAATACATATGCATTTTAATTTAAGTTTTACTTGGTAAATTCCACTATTTCTTAAAATATATCGTGACAAGTGCTTCGATGCATTCCGCATAATTTTCATACGGTGTTTGAAAATAAACTTTAAAGACTAAAAAGTTAAGCTAGCATAGCAATACCGCAGGCCAAGTGCTCGACTCCTGGTTTTTGGATAGGAGCCTTCCGGTCTGACCGGAAATTTGGCAAGATAACAATTTCGGTCGGTTACCATTACCAACATTTCCTGTCGAACTATAATAAAATATTGATATAATTTTATTAAAACGAAATAATTCGCAACTCTTAAGGAAGACCTTAATGCTGTTTTATGGCCGAAATTAAAACGTACTATATGTTGAAGGTAAGGCAAAAATTTAAGACCAAGCTGATAATTTATTATTTTACTATGTTTACGTTTAATTATTTATAGAACCTACCATGATGAGGAAACAAGACATGATAATTCGTTGTCATAAAAATAAAAGTCAATGGAAAAATATATAAACCAATAAACATTTAAACACTACGAATATGTATTATTTAAATATTAAATTGAAAAACCGATGTAATAATTAAATATGTTTTATAAAGAATGTTGTTTAAAAAATTGATAAACAAAAATTGTCAAAAGATGCAAAACACCATCGTTTGGAGAGAGAAAAATCTCTATAATTCTGTAATCCCTGTAATGCTTAGAGGTCGGACCACAACACCACCAAGGTTTGGGATAAATAGATAATATAATTGCATCCACAATATCATCGGTGCAATATCATATTGCTAACTAAAGTAACTAGACAAGTTCCATCTGGGTATTGATTGGTCTTCAATATGCAGAATAAAAGTTATATTTATGCTTGAATCTAAAATAATGCCACGTCTGGCAGATTGCCAAAAATTACGCGTATTTTTGGACTACGGCGTCTTAACGCACGTTAATTTTAAATATCAACATTAAAACGTGACAGAAAAAACATGTTGCTTTTTTTATTTTAAAGTTCAGGGTAGTGACTACAGGAAAAAATCTGGCGCCTAAAAACAGGGTCTATGTTGAAAAAGTCACGTTAACAATTTTGATTAACAGTTGACTGAAGTTTGTTTCAATTAACATTTATAGAAACATCAATAAGCCTGAGTTACACTCTATACCTTATCACAAAAGTCACTTTCTCAACATATCCATATTCATATAATAAAGGAACAACTATATGGCTTTCTGTATTTTATTTTACTGGCCAAATACCCGGTTACTGGACAAATTAAATAAAAGTGATAAGAAAATGTGAAATAAGTGAAAGGACAATACAGTCATTTTATTTTATTTTATTTTATTTTCTTATTTATTTATTTTATTTATTCGGGAATTGTACAGTTTACATATAAAAAAATGTAATAAAACATTAGTTACATTAACAATAATAAACATTACATTACATTGACAAAAAATAGTTACGTTAAAAAAAAGCCAATTAAACAATTCCACAATTATGTAATAAAACTAATAAAAAAACTATTAAAAATATTTTTACATATAAAATGCAGTTCCACCAAGGAACGTCAGTTCAAAACTCAAATATAATATCTTTGTGTCGCGATCAAGGAGGATTAAAAACAATAATAATAATAAATGAAGAAAAAAACAAGGATTAATGTTTTCAAACATATTTTGGTACTTTATCACAGCTATGACCTAGCCTAGTCTATTCGTTATTTATATATACGAGTAGGTATATTTGTCTTTGATTAATGCTGCCGGATTATCCATACTCCTAAAACATTTAATTATCGACTTTATTTACGATACACAAAATACCGGGAATAGTCTTCGAACGAATGTTTCCAATAAGTAGTCCTGGATCACGTTTTATGTCGCAAGTTTGTATACTCAATATATACAGAGGGAATTCAAGTCGCAACTGAGTTCGACTCATTTTGTATTCGCCTCAATACTGGTGGCAAAACGTGACTGTCCGCAGTAATTTGTGGATGAAAACAGCATTCAAATGAAAATTAGATATCTTAACAATAATAAAGTACGAATAATAACTCATTTTCAGTAATTTCATCACCACGAGTTTCATTGCATATTATTACTCGTGTCTGTCATAACACCCCTTCCTTAAATCTACTACCTCCCCCCTTCAATTCCTTTAATTTTCCTTGTGTCCATCGATTGAAAGTTTCAAAATTAAAATATTCGTTTATATTTTAACCACTCACACTTTTTTGCTCCTATATGCACAAGCCTTGACTTTATTTACTTATTTGTTTTACATAGCCATTTAACCAAAAAAGTGCCTTATCGGTGAACAAAATTTTGCGTTGAAAAAGAGGATCAAGCTGAATATTATTTTTGGCCCATTCACCGAACCTACGACGCCCATAATGGTCATTCAGCATATTCATGGTGAAATGGCAAAATGTACCGACTACAAATCAACCGTCGACTGTAAAATTGACAGTCTGTAGAAACAATGTTGCAGGTTTAAAAACAATACCTCTAAAAAAACACCAATATATGTTACACTTCAGTGTCGTTTCTTTTTTTTCTGTGTCAGTGTACTTTTAATTATTCTCGGGTCAAGTATTATAGTTATCATGAAGACGCAAACACTTAGAACGGCCACATACATGCATACAATATTATATCACAAAAAATTTCCTGCTAGCTGTATCCAGCCACGCGTTGTTGTGGCTCAGTCTGGATAAACGGAAAAGAAAAAAAAGGACATACATCTAATATAATAAAACAACAATAGTATAGTTTTTTCCACTTTTTTTATTTGACCAGTGACCGGATTTCGTCGTTACCGATATCATCGGTCTGATGACGGTCACAGGTCAAATATAATCAAATTTGAAAAAAAAATAGTTGTTATTTTATTACATAAAATGCAGTTTCACCAAGAAACTTCAGTTTAAAACTTAAATCTAATACATATCTGATATGTATCTATTCACAATGCTTGTGAAGGAAAATATTAAAAATCTATCAAAAACAACGAAAAATCTAAGTGACAGCAGATGTCAAGAAGCGAGCTGTCCGACATGAGCAATGTTGAGTATTTCGCGTGTTGCTGTTACATTCAATAGATGGCGCTGCTATTGCGGTAAAAAAGTATTAAAAAAAAACATATTTTTAAATGTCATCGTTTACATGTTTACTTACACATTTTTTACACAGATATTAAAACGCGCCTATTAAAATGCAATATTGTGTCAAAATTTCTAACGATTACATAGTTACATATTTTACATATTTATTTATATAGATGAATACAAAACTTAGCTCCGAAAGATTGACCTGGTTAGACAAGCGATATTTACCATAGAATTAAAAATTTAAAAGGCAGGAATATTTCCATTTCTGGGTCAGACGAGTATATTTCCATTGTCTTATTTGGAACTAAATGAGTATTTAAGAATATTAAGTGTGATTATAGTAAATTAGATGGATTATGTTTGTTTACTACAGACACTGACTTGCTCTCAGGCGAGATGACGAGGAGATACCCTATGCTAATTATTGTTCAAAGCCTCAGAGGTTTATGGCGAAGAAAAGATAGAACGTTATCAACGTAGTGTAAACAACTTGAATTTTACTTCAGTGCTTACATTTGTAGCGACTTCGGTATTCTGAAACCAGTAAACGATCTGTTTTGTCAAGAAAAAAAATTACAAAAAAGAAAGTATTTTTTACCGACTGAGTAAAAGTTAACTCGTTATCTTTCGTTCGGAATAGGGCCCCGGGCTTTATTAATATTCGTTATCGAAAAAAAAAAACTGGAAAGATATATTTTTCAATATTAAAATGAATTTTTTTACTATTACACATCAGACCTATTTCTTTGCACGAGTCGACATAATTTTAATTTTTTCTTCGACTTAATAAAATATTTTTTAACAGTCGGGAAAAATAGATTCATATTTATTTAACATAAAATGAATTATAACTGAATATATTCAAAATAATAATAAATAAATAAATAATACTTTGGAATGGCGATATTTTTACAATTAAGGGATACTATCTTAACGTCCTCTGTATTCCATTATAGTCTATAATTCACAATGATTTTATGGAATTTGAATTGAATTTATGGAATGATTATTCATTCCATAAAAACTATATGATAGAAACTAAATATTTAAATTTGTTTCAATTTTGTAAAAAAAAAACGTATTAAAAAAACATATCTAAGTAACTTCTTACTTAAATTTATAACTTAATATACTTGTAGTTAACTTATTTTCATTTTCTCTTTTGTTTTTTTTTCTGTTAAGATCAAATATTTGTATATTAGAACTTTAAATGTCTTTATATTTTTGATATCCATTGTATTCTTTCCAGTATCCATTATTATAACCTAAAATAAAATGTTTACCCACACACAGGCCATGCCTTTGTGGGATCGTTTTTTTGTATTAATATTATAATAAAATATTTTTGCACTTGTACTGTTATATTAAATAGTGAAATGCAAAAAACAAAACTAACAGGCCTAACTATACTCTGATTGAGTGACCGGACCTCAATTGTGTCGCCTACTTTCAAAATCCGCCAGATCCAATTTTATAAGATTTAAAAATATATACTCTATCGGAATGCCAATTGTGGGTTTTATTCTTTAAAATATTTGTTTACTTGAAAACCCTGTTGAAGATACTTAAAAACAGCGTTGTATTTCAAATTCCGCTATAATAATGGAACTTGCCTTCTGACCCATATCGGCCAATCAGAGAGCGGGGATAGGTCAAAAATTAAGATGACGTCATTATCGGTTTGTGTCTCGTGTTTTTTTTTTAATACTGAATTAAAATCTTTAAAAAATGTAACCTTACTCTATTTCATAATAGTTTATCTAAAAATAGACAAATCTTTTGAACATAATTGTTACTTGGATAATTTTGCATTTTTTGGAAAATCGACTTACATGGATCTGGCGGATTTTGAAAGTAGGGGACACAATTAAAATTAAACCTCTATCACGAAAGCTGACCCGTTGGTCCGATCTTACGAACGAATCATTTGTTGATTCGGACACTGACTCGGATATTTAGATTTTTGAAGGAAAAAGAACTCAATTTGTTGACCATTTCGCACTGTCAATGTAATCGATGCGATTTGTAGTCAAACGATTTAGTATATTCTGATATGGTCGTTGATATTTTCACAATGGTAAATTACAATTCAACAGTGTGAATAAAATAATAAAAATGATATTATCAAGAAATAATCCACTTTGAATAAGAAGCTAGCTAATATAAACAGTGACCATAGTGTAATGTCTTCCGACAACATTTGAAATGTAAATTATCATTCTGCCGACATGACGCCATCCGCGCTGACATTGAGCGCCCTCCGCGCGCCGGTCCTGGAACCCTGGCGAGCACGTAATACAGTAACCCCCCCTATAACGTACACTCGTATAAGGTTTTCCCCTATAACGTGTGCAGATTTCTATAATGATGGTCCCCCGTATAACGCAGTAGGTCCGTACATTCGGTCAAGTCATTACCGTTACTTAATGTAAATGTAAAAATATTAACCCTTTGCACTCGAAAGTTATTTGGTATGTGCATACGCGTACTCAATTGAATTCCGAGACTTATTAGTATTTAATTGTACTTATATGATTCTGGTTTAATTGTATTAAAAAGAAAATAAACACACATTAAAAATATTGAGTATTAGGGCTTTATTTTCTTGGCGCCATAGCAGCGGCACTTGAGTAATACGGCAAAACCAGGCACGCCGCTTCTATGGCGGTATTCGAGTGCTAAGGGTTTTAACACTCTATAACGTTCTACTTGATAACGCGGAACCTATTTCAACGTTATAGGAAGGTTTACTGTATTCTCATACCTAGCTACTGGGCGAATATACTGTATCTACAGTCGATAACGTATAAACTTGATTGTCGACAACAACAAAAAGATTCATGAAAGATCACGATGCAAAAACGAAACGAAAAAATATACATATTTCGCGGAGGTAAGGCCGCAGTGTATAAACCGCGTCATTTGTTTTTTTCTCAATATATCATTCAATATTTTAATCCCCTGACTACCAGGACACAATTTGTATGTTGTTTACAAACTTGTTATCTGAAAAACATCAATTACGGTTGAACATAAACTAACTTGACAGGCGCTGTGGCGTAGTTGGGTAGACGCTCAGCTGCGAAACTGGCGTTGCGGGTTCGATTTTCGCCAAGTGCAAAATAAATTCGAGAAAGATTTATTTTCAATTGGTCTGGTCATTTGTTATATGTACTTGATCGTGGCAAGTTTTCCTCGGCCTTCCTGTGCTTCTATTACCAACCACATTCGCTTGATAAATTTGTTATACTATCCTTTCTTCACTTATTCTATTCATATGCCTAAACTATATCTACACACCTTTTATAATGTTATCGATAATGCTTATTTCAGCCTTTCATTCCTTCTTATATCACCATTCAAATATCTTTTAAACAACGGTAGAATATTTGTTGATATCTCAACATACACATTTTCTGATTGAGATGAAAATACGGAAGTCTAAGTACTTACATGGCTTACGATATGTCATTGCCTGGTATAAGTTATCACTTTATATTGAATATAATTATTTCAAGGAACTTGTGCATATTGACAGTGTAAAACTTACACAAGCAAGTAACAGTGCCCTTGCTATTACTGCTATACTCCTTTTATACTCATACAGTACCTACTATTCCACCCTCATTTTCTTTCCAAATAGCAGTAATGTCCTTCAAAGTTGGTTCTTCATTTAGGTCATCTGCATCCCATTAAAAATATCTAACTCCTTTATTTAAAAATCTGGAGCGTGGGACTGATCACCCTGCTTTCAAGTAGCGGAAGATCAAGCTGACACTACATAGATCTGATACGGTGCTCTATGCACCATTTTGGTGCGGACAAAGGTCAAAATTAAGAACATTTACCATTCTACCCACGATTGACAAGCCTAAAACATAAATTTTCTAATTGATTTAATCAGTTTAAGTTTATTCAGAGTGAAACAAAAACTGGCCGCACTACAATTTCCCGAGATCTATTCCTAGGTGAATTTAAGAGGATAAAACAGATCGCCTTAGTTTAATGTATGTAGTTTATGAGGAAAAAAACGAGCTTCAATAATTTTATCAGGATGGGTATACTTACAACAGACGATATGGTTTTGCCTAAAATATTTTTTACAACATTTTGCGAGTGTTTGAGCTTCCCTCATTCCACCATAGATATCCTAGGTGAAGTCTCGCACACTGTGTTTCGAGTTTGATCAATACGAGTATATCTAGAAGTTTCAAGAATTTGAGTAGTGTGGTTGTCAATCGTGAGTAGAATTGGTGTAAAGTGATCACTTAAACCAGCCTATGTCGGCCGTAAGCTCTGTTAATACCCTGTATTCTTCTTCATCTATGTTGAGATGTCAAAAAATTATGTAAAAATATATTTTGGTAAAAGTATATTGCTATAATGCAAAACCGATCAATGATATTGATTATCTCTAGGATGCGTAAAATATTCCTCTAGCGACCTTCTACCAGCTACCGAGCGATATGAAAATAAAACAAAACAGGCTGCCATAATCACCAAATACGTAAGTTGGTAAATTTGTCTAACTCATCCCATCGTGGAATCTAGTCACAAGACGCTCTGCGATTCCCGCGAGCAAACAACTCGGTACGCTGATAAATAATTACTCAAACCACGATTTTCCGTGAATCACCACTGAAAAACAACATAGCAGCCATATTGTTTGCCCAACGGTATCGGTATAGAAACGATCATTAACAACTTTTATAACCAGGATCATGTCGCATTATTTAAATTTTAATATGTACTGGTTTATCAATAGCAACAGGTGCGGGCAGTAGAAATAGAGAAAAGGGATGACGACTTCGGCTGTCCAAACTCAAAACACAGTAAAGGACATTTTGTTGTAGTTCATTTTTTTGCATTTTTGGAGTAAGTAGATTCTACTTAGTCCAAAAATGCGAAAAAAACGTACAACAAAAAATGTCCCTTACTGTGTTTTAAGTTTGGACAGCCGACTTGGGAACAAGCTAATTGCGAAGTACGTACAAAATGTTGGTGTTTTGATCAAAGACGTTTGCGAGATTTTTCACACAACCAACTTTTTTAAACACAGATTTTTTAACAAAGTGTTTTGATCACCTAATATAGAAAAGAACCAGCAATATTAGCATATAAGCATTGTTTTACAATACTCTTTGTGCTCAAATTGTTAAATGCAAACGAATAACTCATTTTTGGAGAATGATGTCGTCAAATCAAATCACTAGCGAGAAGATTTTTGTTAAATATGTAGAATAGCGTTTTTTAAAAGTAATTTTTGTCATGACAATGCCTAAGATGAATAAATATTTTAATTAATTAATTTTGCAGTCACTTTGTTGTAGGTATCTATCCATTTTTAAATAAAGTTTTATTTAGTAAACACCACTTTTTCTTAAACTCTATTGTGACGCGTGTATTAAAAAAAATAGATAAATATTAGAAACCGCTCCTACCCCTACCTATTCAAACTTCAACGTCCCAAGGACACAACTCGAAAATTCATACATGGCTTCACATACCGTGTTTGAAAATGATGCGGAATGCATCGAAACACGTGTCACAATAGATTACAAGAAAAAGTAGTATTTACTAAGTAAAAATATGTTTATACCATGTATTATTTTATTCCGGCTCAACACAGGCTATGTCTAAGATGCCAAAATGCAGATAAATTATAAGTATGTACATTTATATGATATAAAATAAATAAATGAATTATTAGAAAGAGATGTTACCTTAGTGCAGAAAGCGCAGCCGCAGTGGTGGATGGCGCTCGCGTGCCGGCGGGGCACCTCCTCCAGGCAGAGCTTGCACAGCAGGGCGGGCTCGGCGGGCTCGGCGGGCTCGGCGGGCCCGGCGGGCTCGGGGGGCTCGCCGGGCACGGCCACGAAGCCGGACGCGGCCAGCGAGTAGCGCGAGCCGCCGGCCGCCAGCGACAGCAGGCTGGAGCAGCGCGAGCACACGCGCAGCCGGTTGACGGGCCGCTGCGGCTCCGCGCCGCCCAGCGCCGCCATGGTCTCGCACTTGCGCAGCAGCGGCGCGCCCGTCTCCTCCAGCAGCGTGGCGGCCGAGCGCGCCAGCCCGCCGCGCCGCAGCGGGATGACGGCGGCCGACAGGCGCGGCAGCACGTTGAGGCTGAGCGCGCTGGCGGACAGGCGCGGCGAGGCGAGCGGCCGCGCGCGCTTCCGCGCCTCCGCGCGCCGCCGCGCCCCGCCGCCGCCATCCGGGCTCGCGCTGCCGGCTGCGGCAGCCACTGTCGACAATGCGGGCGTTTTCTGCAACAGGATACCGTCTTAGGGTGAGGCCCCGTCAGTGCGATGCGCTGCGTTGCGTCGTCGCAGCATCCACCGCATAGGGTCGACGCGGTGTTAATTTGATTATTAATCGTGTGATTGCAAGGCGATCAGAATCTGGATTCACGGATTTAGGCATGGAATTAAGAAGACGTAAATGGCGCTGCAACGACGCAACGCAGCGCATTACACTAACGGGGCCTCACCCTTATGACGCTTTCAAAGCGTGGAAAGAACCGAGTCTAATGGTTTACACCAGGCTAAGGAAGGCCATCAAAGAGAAAATATGAGATACAGCTCCTCCGCTACAATGCACCGGTGCACAAGTGCACAGATGCGATTGGCGTATGTTGTTCGTGGTAAATCAATTTCGTGGAAATCAATTAATACGGTCCTAGTCCAGACCTGGCACCGAGATTTTTGTTTGTTATCTAAGGTAGATAACAAAAAAAAGTGCTTATCTGAAATAGAATAAGGATATAACACTCTCCTTATCATTCATCGTTCACATTGTGTAATACCACTTTGATAAACACTATTTCGTGACTACCGGTTTGGGAATAATCATTCCATCATCAGGTCATTAATTTTTTTTATTATGGACTGACATTTATACCAAAAATAAACTTTAGAAAGAGAAAAAGAAGAATGGTAAGGAGAGAATTATGCATATTAAAATAGAATAAGGAAAAGCTGAATGCGTTCGAGATGTGGACCTATAGAAGAATACTAGGGATATCCCAGAGAGACCACATCACGATCGACGAGATACTACGAATAATCGGAGAAAGAAGGCACCTACTGGCGACTATCTCGATGAGACGCGCCAAATGGATCGGACAAATGTTGCGACAGGAGGGTTTCATGCTCCTGATAATAGAGGGAACAAACGCCAGAGGACGCCCGTTGACGAGGAATAAGAGTATCGCGAACTGCTTACCAACTTGCAGACGTTTTCTCAACATATCTGATTTACTACTAGTACTAATTTACGACTTAGGTAAACTGTAATTAAATCGAGAAACTGTCAAATATATTTTTTAAAATAACACAATGTTATTATCTCGTGCAAAAACAAAAAAAAAGTATTTCGGCTCAACACAGGCTATGAGATATGAGGCCTAAAGAGTAAAAATACAGATAATTAACATTACGAGGTTTGTTCAAAAGAAAATGTGAATTTCGTTTTTTTTAAGTATTTAGATATTTATACATCAGTATCCATTTTCTCCCCTTCAACGATATCCCCCTCAGATATAATACACTTCTTCCAATCCTCGAAGCACTTCTGGAATGCGCTTTTCGGAATGGCCATCAGCTCGTTCTGCGATTCTGATGAATGAACAGGCCTCGTAAAAGCATGTGTATTTGAAAAATAAATGAAATAAATAAAAAATAATAATATAATGTTTAAGCAAATGGGATCGATACTCACATCAGTCAGGGTTTTGTCGGTGGGGAAATGTTCGTCCTCCGCGAGGGTGCCGTATCCCGCGTACCAAGTGCGGCACAGTCTGCCCCCGGCGCGCTCAGCCGCCCATGGCGGCGCCCAGCCCCCCGGCGGCGAGCTGCGGCAGCGCGCGCCCCGCGCTCCCGAGGGCCCGGCGCGCTGGCGCAGCTGCACGGGCGCGGGTTCGCTCTCCCGGGACGAGTCCGACGCTCGAAGCCTGGACTTGAGCCCCGAGAATAACTTGATCCCCGAACGGCGCTTCTTGTCACTTTCCGCGGAACACGCGGTCTCGCCGGCCGGAGCGGGCTTCGCGCGGAGTTTGAATATCTCGCGATCTTTCCTAGCGATCGCGCTCGCGAACCGATCCTCTACGATTTTGGCTACGATGTCGCCGTCACATCGCTGGTCGAAGGAGTAAGACTTTTTAACTTTGTCGAGCACACAGTGCGCGTCGAATATTTTGCGCTGCGGGAAGTCGAGCGAGCGCCGGTGGAGCGGCGGACGAGCGGCGGAGTCGGGGGAGTCAGAGGCAGCGGGCGAGGCCGCGCGCGCGTCTGTCCGCTTCATGGCGGCGGCTGGCCACGGCCGAGGAGACGGGCCGGCTGCTCACGGGCCGGGGCTGGGCCTGCTGCTGCAGCGTGCCGAGGGAGGCGGGCAGGGACGGAGGCGGCGGAAACGCCTGAAACGCAATCGCGAGCGTCCATGTATTATATTACCATTCACTATTACATTATATTAGGAACGAGTTCCAAGGCGGATCACCAGGATAAATGACACCTTAACGCTTCCCACGAACAAACTCTAAACAGAGTTCCTATATTTATCGTTCACCTATATTGGTCAACGATGAATATGTGGATTTTGACTGTGTTTGTGTATGTTCTACTCGTAATTGTCAGCGCTACATTAAAACTCGCCATTTATACCGTGGTGTGTCCCTTATTTCATACAATTCGTCTTTGACTTGAGCTTTGATCTTTCCCTTTTCCTACCTTCCATCCCTCTTTCGGGTATTTTCACAAATTTACAAATGTGGTATTTTGTAACTGGAATAGTACAAGTACTTGTGTAACTCGTATATGTGAATGACATGATTTATGTAACTTGTATTCTGTAAAATTCCCAAATAAAAAAATTTAAAAAAACTACCTTGTATTGCCCTGCCCTACTATCCGTAAGACCAAATCATTAAGTAAATACCCTTTTTTATGAGAAATATTGTTTACCATAGTAAAAAGAGCGTACTATTTTGTAAGTGGGTTTAGTCGTGCAACACATTTAATACAATTTGAACTATTAGGGTGAAATAAAATATAACCCTTTTTCTTTATAATTTATTGAAACAAAAAACAAACATTTGGAGTATAGTATGTAAAATTCTTGTACACTTTAGAGTGACTTGTGTTTTAAAAAAAATAGGAATCAAGTTGTGGTAATCTTCTAACCCTTATCCGCATCCCAATGGTGCATAGGGCACTGCCTCGTATAGAAGCAGTGTTATCTTGATCGTTAAATACACGAAGGAAAGGTGATCAGCCTTCCGCTTCAGGTACCAGTCCAGGATCATATTAAATAAATATTAGACTGAAAAATCACTAATATTCATTTTGACCCTCTTGGGAATCGAACCCGGGACCTCCAGCATGGTAGCCTAACGCGCCAACCACTACACTATGGAGGCGGACTACACTATGGGGCAGATAGGTAATAGCGTGTGATAATAGCAAAGAGAGCCGGTTAGACATTAGTGAGCGTTCCGGTGGTGTATAGTGAAAGATTGTCGCCAGACAGCGGCCATTGTCACGACAGATAAAATTCTCTGACGGGCAATTCGAATCTTTTTCGTAATAAATATTTAAAATGAGCCTGCAATGATAGCTCGATTTGATGACGGAGTCAAAACACTTTTACCATCCAGATTATAATTGATTCACCCACGTGATTTGATATTTCTGAATACATAAAATACTATTTCTTAATATGGCTAATTTTATTAATTTTAATAGACAAAAAATACAGTAGAACGTGTTGTTTTTTATTTCATAAAATTTTTCAAGGAAAACGTATCTCACAATTTCAATAAATATGAATTAAGATTTATATCAAAACCTTATCAGACAGGATATATACTATAATAAAACAATACGTGTTTTTTTAAGACTAATAAAATTTTATAGTATCGCAATATTTTTACTATCATATTATAGATACTATATATAATATATAACATCTTAATATAACATTATAAAATACATCTATGTAAATTATGTATTTGAGGATTTGAATTTTTAACCCTTAATAACTGAACAGTCGTCGGGCGCACTACGCAATTACAAACGTGAAACTTATCAAAAGTATTTATTAAAAATAGAAACCGGTTACATGGCACATAAGTTTGGTTTATTAGGAATGAATGTAAGAGACATTTAACAATAAATCACTATTCCGCACAGCTACTACACATTATGTCAATATTGTGCGATCCACAAATGGCATTGTATCTTCAAATATAGTTTGGTTTTCTAGGGTTAAAATGACTAGATGTAATGAGGATAATAAATATAAATGCATATATATATTTTTTTTAACTTACCATCCTAAATGATCCAAAGGAAAATCCACCGAATGAAATATTTGAACCTGAAAAAAAAAACATTTATGAAAAAAACAAATAAATTTAATACATATTAATATCCATGATATATCCATGAAACAAATGAGTATATGAAAACTAAATACTGCAAACTCCAAATTAATTGTATTAATCTGGAATTGGATGGCAAGAATAATGATTAAAACTGATTAAAAAATATTCCGAAAACGATAAATATTTTCTTACAATACTCTTCTCTATTAAGGCCCAGTATTCGTTAAAACGTAACTTAATTTTCTCTAAATCCAGGTAACATACATTTTACGTAATTTATTTTATTTTTAAAATACCATTTTAACATTGAAAAAATAAGTTTCTCTTCGCAATAATTATATGGTTTAGAAAAGAAAAGAATTTTTAAAAGGAAAGGACTTAAAAAAACTATCAGAATATTACTTCTATATACTTAAGTATATTTTATTTATTGTTTCGTCATTTACTTTGTGGTAAGACATGTTAAAATTATTAAATTAAGCAATTGTTTTTTTACCACTTGAGTTTGTATATGACTACTAGTTTCGGTAGCTAAGCTTCTATCTTCAGGTCTGAATAATAACTAAAACGGTGGTCTACGGTGGAATAATAATAATAAATCTTTATTCCAGCTTGACTAAGTGGTGGGTGCAATACTTTGTCAGCCATATATGTTTTACAACATTTTTTTATAAAATGAAATTAAAAATAATAAACAAATAAAAATAAAAATAATAAAAAGAAACGGTGAAAGAAAAAAAATTGGAATGAATTGTGTTTGCGAATATCCCCTTCATATGGTGCTAAAATCAATAATATTTTTCTATTAATTAATAAAAGTTAAAGATATTCGGTCCTTAAATAAAGTAGGCACCTGAAAAATATTCTATTGGAAATCGATCCGTTGGCTTTCGACACCTTCGCATGCGGTACAAAGTTTAAAAATAGAAAAGTACAAGATAAAATATGTTCCTAATTGCTATTATACAATTTTACAACGATACAACTCCATCTTTGCTACGGTCCATTGTGAATCCAAGTTTATGATTATTATTTGGACTTGAGCCTCCAATGATAGAGCGACGATCAGAGCTCGCCGCTAGTCGCGAACGCTACATAAAGGAAAACCACTCAGGATTAAGGTCCAAATTTCGAACATATCGTGTCCTACTTACTAAGGTCATTAAACTGCTTACTTAAAGAAATGCATGAAAAGTTGCAAAACATAATATCAACCCGTCTTGACGGCCTGAATAAATTCAGCTAGGTCAAGATTATTTTGATTAACCAACGCATAGATTGCCAAATTGTATTTATTAAGAATTTAATGCTTTATTTTTTTATAAAACCAAAGTGAATTTTATCATTTAAATGTTACACTAGAGATTCGAGATATATTTAGAAAATACAAGAAAATATCGTCAATTCACACACATGATTATTTGGTATAAGAGCACGTATGCGAATATATAACGTATACATAGTTGGAACACGTGAGACGTTTGTAGAACTCACATAATATGACCCATGTGGTATACGAGTACGTATGCATGTATACATATAACTCATGGGTCGATAGTGTGTGCATAGATGCACACAAAATATGACCCATGTAGTGTGCGAGTACATACATACAACTCTCGGGTTTTTTGTGTGGGCAAAAATGCACACACAATATGACCCATGTGGTGTGCGAGTACGTGCGCATACATACACATAACTCACGGATTAATTTTGTGGGCATAGATGCACGCGCAACATGACCCATGTGGTGTACGAGAACGTGTGTATATATACATACAACTCGCGGGTTGATTGTGTGGGCATAGATGCACATTGCACACACACACACACGTGTGTGTGTGTGTGTGTGTGTGTGTGTGTGTGTGTGTGCGTGTGTGCGTGCGTGCGTGCGCGTGCGTATGTGTGTGCGTGTAAATGTATTTACTTTTGTTATTCTTAGATTATTATATTAAATTCAAGAGTGAATAAAATATACCGAGTACATAATTGACCGCAAATACAAAGAAAATATAATCAAAACAGGATAATGAAACCGCTAGATAAGCATATTTTTTACGAAAATATATTATGAAGTCACAGAACGAAGGTTACTTTGTTTATTAGCAACAGGGCCTAACTAACTCTAACCTAACTGTTATTTATGTAGTTTTCTTAAAACAAAAAACATATTTATCTCGTGTATGTTGTCGGAAATCGCCCTTACTGCTCTGCACCTGCTCTCTAAGTCTGCACCGTACTTGACTTCTTATAAGGAACCGGACACCCCAATTTATTTTATTTTTAATTAGGGTAGACTGGGTACGGTTGAAACAAAGGACGGTTGAAACAGAGCAAATATCTTGCAAACCGTATGCGGTAGGGTGAAGGGTCCAAGAGACGAACAAAGCGGACAACAAGTTCAAACACTAATATCAGTGTTGCATCGCTCGCCGCACGGTGCAGTTGCTTGTAGGAGGTCTTATTGTATTTTGATAACCAAAAGTAAGTATTTTTGTTCCGAGAATTTTCCTTTTATTACGGTTTCTATTGAAACGATATTATTGAGTATGATTTCGTGTTTGAAATGAAGCTTGTAGAACACGATATAGTGATTAGTTTTAATGTGCCATTATTGTTAACATTACTATTTTCTGTTTTCCACCTAAAGGAGGGGTTGGGGACGGTTGATACATTTTTTGTGGGTACGGTTGAAACAACATATTTTTTCAGTTTTCCTGTTTTCTTGATGCCGAGAGTACGCGCAAGAAAGGCTTCGAGAGGGGAGGTCGACTTGTCGAGGTATACATACGCTTATGAGGAGGTTAAAGCAGGAGATTCACTGCGAAAAGCGGCGGAGAAGCATGGATTAAACCACTGTTCGCTCATTATATATATACGAAAGCGAGATGCATCTGGTGAAGAAGAAAATGGGATATGAACCCCATAACGAAGTTTTTAATAAAGAGCAGGAGCAGGAGCTTGCAAAATACTTGCTACTAAAAAAAAACAGAGAAAGAAGAGATAAGAAAGGAACATGAAATAAGGTTGAAACGGATGAAAACTAAGTAAGTTAAGAAAAGATTGGATGGAGGAAAAAGTAGAAGGATCGTTAAAGGAAAAATAATCATAATACGCAACAGGAATCATCATCAGAAGAGGACGAGTGCTATTGTCTTGTTTGTCTGTCACTGTATTCAGAGAGCAAATCCGGTGAAAAGTGGATACAGTGCACCACTTGTAAACTGTGGACTCAAGAAGACTGCACAAAAGGTGGTCTTAGCTATGTTTGCCACAATTGCGACTCGGAATGATCCCAAAGCTAGATTTTCGCTTGATTTATGACTAATCAAAATGAAAGAAGTGTTTCCTTTTAGTTTATTCACAGATTATTTTCGTTCGATTTGTTTTTTTTTTTAAATGCCATTGTTTTTAGTTGTTTTTGTTCATTACATATCTGTAGACTGATTAATATTGTCATGCGGTGCCATAATTATTTATAAAACAAACATAAATAATGAATAAAACGTCTTACAATATTAAATATTGATTTATTTGCGTGTGTTTCAACTGACCCCAATCACTGTTTCAACTGCCCCTGGTATGGGGACGGTTGAAACAAATCGGATATATTTTTTAAATTTGATCTGCCACTAAAAATAACACACCGGGTACTGAAATAATAATTCCCATTAGTAGACAGAAACACACTCTTGTATTTAATGCATCTTCATCATCGCTTGACTTGTTAAGAACAATTCTATGGACAATATAAGCAAAATTGTTTCAACCGTACCCAGTCTACCCTATACATAGCCTACTACTACAAACTTTAAACAATTTTGTATAAAAATGGGAAAGAGGTCCCTGACTATTGAAATTACTTCCTTTCCAAATCAGGGTATATAATTTGAATATTTCCTTAGTTTTGATTTTTTACATCTAAAAATAGATGAAGAAACGGTCTTAAGTCCTGTAAATGCTCGACTTCCATATTCTTCTTCATATATGTTGAGATGTCAAATAAAAAAAAATAACTCGTAATTGGAGATAATCCAGATTTATGAAAAAGTATTTGGACACACTCAAAATGTTGAAATAAATTTACTGGTCAATTTATAAACTTTAAAAAAATAAAATGATATTTTCTAGCGTTTTTCAAGTACTTATCTGAATACAATCCAGGATTCGGAGCTCACACATGAAAGAGTTTCTGTTTAATAAAAAAACTCATCCCACCATAGATTGATGTCACTAGATGAAGAAACGGTCATAAGCCCTGAAAATGCTCGACTTCCAAATTCTTCTTCATCTATGTTGAGATGTCAAAAAAATGTATAAAAAAATAACTCCTAATTGGAGATAATCCAGATTTATGAAAAAGTATTTAGACACACTCAAAATTATGAAATAAATTTAATGGTCAATTTATAAACTTTAAAAAAATAAAATGATATTTTCAAGCGTTTCTCAAGTACTTATCTAAATATAATCCAGGATTCGGAGCTTACACATGAAAGAGTTTCTGTTTAATAAAAAAAACCTCATCCCACCATAGATGTCTCTGGTGAAGTCTATTGAATTCAAGGACTATGTTTCGAGATTAATCAATATATCTACAAGTTCCAATAATTTGAGTAGTATGGTTGTCAATCATGGGTAGAATTGGTGAATGTTGCACTGTGTAAAGTGTATATTTAAACCAGCCTATGACGGTCGTAAGCCCTGTAAATGTGCAGACTTCCATATTCTTCTTCACCTATGCTGAAATGTCAAAAATTAATGTAAAAAATAACTTCTAATTGGAGATAATCCAGATTTGTGAACAAGTATTTGGACACACTCAAAATGTTGTCCTTAGTTTTGATTTAACTATGGATACTGTTAGACAAATTTCACATAAGTATATGAATTGGTATGTGGCCCGAGTGAGTAAAAAAATAACTAGACAACAAAATATTTTAAAGCAGTGCCAAATAGTGCTATGTAAATATGTACTTGGCGCACAGCGTACTGTTAACACAGGACAATAACGTACCAACCGTAAATGGATGAAAAAAAATCACTTAAGAATGCAAGAATTTCGCATAAAAAGCATTGGTAATCGGAACTATAAAAATAATACGTAATAAATAAGCCGGCTTCGATTGGGTTTACTTTACAGGAGAGAGAACAAATGTAATGATGTAAAGTGGACTTTAAGTCAATTACAGAAATACAAACTTCATTGTGTTTAAACTCTGATACGTATGACATAACATGACGTTTTTATCGTGAAAATATTTGAATAATTGTGTTATTATTTTTTTTTTGTAATTACGAGTTATGTATGTAGTACATATCGCTCACTCCTTTCAAGAACGTCATAAATAAAAAATCATCAATTTTCAGTTGCGCATGTTTTCAGTTGTGCATGTTTTCGGAATGCACAGAAAATGCACTATATCCCAGCAAAAGAGGCATATTTTTCAATTAATATTTACCCGCTACAGGGCAGAAAGTGTTGTTTTTGCATTTTGAAGAAAATATATTGTTTAATTATTTTATTAAATAAAGTAAATATTTTTCAAATGGAGAAAAAACCTTCAGGTTTTTTTTATATTTATTTTTAATATATTGTATTATATTTTTAAGCTTTAAAAACGTTCTCCTGAAAAATCATGTTTTTTGATTTATGACGTTCTTGAAAGGAGTGAGCGATATGTGTTGTCTACTTTTGAAATAATCACATCCAATTTTAAAAGATTTTAAAATATATACTCTATCGGAATGCCAATTGTGGCCTTATTGTTTAAAATATTTATTTACTTGAAAACCCTGCTAAAAAAACTTATAAACAGCGTTGTATTTCAAATTCCGCTATATTCATAAAACTTGCCTTCTGACTTATATCGGCCAATCAGAGAGCGGGGATAGGTCAAAAATTAAGATGACGTCATAATCGGTTTGTGTCTCGTGTTTTTTTTTAATACTGAATAATTTTCTAAAAAAATGGGAAAATTCTCTATTTTATCTAGTATTTTATCTAAAAAAAATCTTTTAAACATGAATGTTACCCGGAGAATCCCTGAACTAATCCCTGAATCGCAGGACTGATCACTTTGCCTTCATGTAAGGATCAAGATAACACCGCGTCGATACGATGCAGTGCCCTATGCACCATTGGGTGCGATAAGGGTTAAAAGAAGAAGATTATTCATACATGAACTACAAGTCTATGATTTTTTTCACATATTTATAAAATTGTGTGGAGAAAAATTGTATTTTGAATATAAGCGAATAAAAGATTGGATGACTGGAGCCAGCTTTCACCCGGCAATAAATTAGTGTTTTGTGTAAATAAAATCTTCCGTGGCAATGGCCGTGAGAGCTTTCGAATTTACCATTCAATAATACATAATTTGCCGTATTAATAAATCCATCATTATTAGCTCAGACGAGAAAACAAAAATGATTTATTACAGTATTACAAGATATGATGTATCATTAATATTATTTTATATTTCGTCGCTATGCTGACGTTACGAACGAGGCTGCATTGACTGCTCCACAAATATATGATAGAAGATGCAATTTCGAGGGTGACAAATACGGAAAACCATAAATACATTAAAAATAAATATCTGGGCCATCCATTGTTGGTAGATGGGGAAGAGTTTGAGTGACGACCAATAGCAGGACAAAGAAACGTGGATCATCAACCAGCGCAAGGCAGACGATGTCGCCAAGATTCCCGGGAAAAGGTATCTGAAGAAGGCCCAGAATGACCCGCAATGAAGGGGACCATCATCCAGCAGTGGAGAGAGAGAGATTGAGAGAGACAACACAGGAGTAACGATAAGTGTACCAATGGCAGTAATTAGTGAAATATTTTTTTATTAGATATACATTGCATAGAATTAGTGTGGAGTGGATGAAGTCCCGATCCGTAACGGGAGTCTTTTGTGACCCAAAAATGCCAGCCAAGCTGAACGGAGAAGTCAACCAAACAATTGTCAGACCCGCACTTCTTTATGGGTTCGAATGCTGGACAATGTCGTCAAAGCAACAACACCTACCCTAAGCAACTAGCAACTGCTGAAATACGAATGCTTAGATGGTCAGCTGGAGTGTTCCTTAGAGACAAAATAAATATAATTTATATTTGAAGCACTAACATTGTGATTTTCCATTTTATAATTAAAATGTTACTTTGTTTTAAAATAACTATAAATATTTTATTATAACTTAATTATAATGTCTACCGGTTCTACCGCTTGTTTATCAAGACTATTAATCAAGAGTATTATCAGTATTGATAAAGAAGCGGTTAGCTTCGAAACCGGTAGACATTATAACTAAGTTATAATAAAAAAAATATAGTGATTTTTAAAACAAAGTAACATTTTAATAACAAAATAAATAGTTCACGCATTCGTGGAAGCCTGGGTGTAACTGACATCAGTAGTAAGGTAGAGGAAAGGCAATCGAGATGGTATGGGCACATAGGACGTAGAGAACCTGAACATATTGTAAACCAGGCGATCGCCATGGTTCTTCCTCGAAAGACATCAAGAGGAAGACCAAGAAATTTATAGTTACTACAGAAACATAACACGATTCGAAGGCATGGACTAGGTGATGTTGTATATGATAGAAGGACCAACAACCTCATGAGGAGAGCTAACCCCAACAGTCTACAAAGACGATAATTACGATAGTTGGGATGAAGCCAGGAAGAAAAAGACATATTGGATAGGTATATCTAGTAGGTACATAATGATTATCGTAATAATATCCACCGCATTGAAAACAAAAACAGTTTAATAATAACCCGGATCGCCTCGAGGAAAATAAAATGTAATGAGATAAAACCCATACATTTATTATTGAAACTGATAAACGGTAAATCGTTATTGTTTACTAGCACCGTATAGGCATGTGCTTATTTTACATGTTAACAGACTTATTACACTCATTGAGTATGATGCTTTATATCCTGAAACCAGTATAATTAAATCGAAAAAATATTGTTATCATCTGCTAATGTAGTAAATAGTTTTTAGCGTATGTTTATTATCATTCACATAAAATCGTAAATTATTGAATAAGAATGATGTACATCAGCAAACAGTAAAAATAAATGTAACTGAATACAGCAAACCGTGTTCTTTTGCTGAGAAACAGTCACCCACGGGTAAATGTTGGCCCGAAGGCATTAGGCGTTAGCCGATTTAATACGGTAGTTATTACATACTATCATAATAATTACATCATACTTATTACTGGTTCATCTGTATCATCCTATATATTGTTTTTGTGGGACGCATATCTTTGTATTTTATTCCTGTTGGATGATAAAATATAATAAAATAATAATAATGACAGCGTGTGAGTAACAGCACCACGATAAAGCTGGTCAGGAGTTTGGTCCACTCTCTATGCTGCTGAAACATGGACCATAAAAACAGCAGAAAGGAGAAAAATTGACGCATTTCAAATGTGGTATTGGAGGCGCATGCTCCGAATCCCATCGACAGCTAGACGCAACAACGAGTCCATTCATCAGGAGTTGCACTTGAATGGCTTGACTCTGGCCTTTTTCTCTACACGACGGATTCTTCAGTTGTTCAGACACGTTGCGCGTGGCAATGAGGATAGCCTGGAACGACTGGTTGTGATTGGTAGCCTGGAGGGTAAGAGAGGGAGAGGAAGATCCCCATACAATGGACCGATCAAGTTAAAACAGCAGCCGGTACCTCTGTGTTTAGATCGCTACATGCAGCGCAGTCAAGGGATATCTGGTGAAGAGTCATTGCTTCGACAAGGGTCACAACCCTCGGTAAAGAGCCTATTCATGTTAAACTGTCTATCCATTATTATTACAAGTATTACAGTCCAGACACTATTACCATGAAAACCGATTCAGTTCATTTCGGATAATCTTGTACCTACTTGTATAGTATGCTGTTTTTTTTTCGGATATATTCTGTTTCACAAGAGTACACCCATTATCATTGAGTGTTTGTTTTTTACTGTTCATTGATTTCGACTTCCTGTTCGTTGAAGTAAGAATGATTCATTAATATTGGGGTTTTATGGCCCTTTACCCCTAATATTCCATATAAAAAGATCTTTACTCCCTGTGCCTAACATCAATGTTAACGCCAACCACCGTCATTAAGCTAAAATAAATTCCCAACGACAGTAAGTAGGAAATTTGGAATACCCTATATTTCTTGCGCATTCTCTAAGTTTTCATTCGTTTAAGAAACTTCAGGGCGACAGTAGGTTTCGTTATAAGTGCACATATTTATATTTTATGAACTACTTTAAATATATGACGAATATTAAATTAAATTTTATAATTTTATTGCTTCAATTCATTGATAATTTACTTAAGCATTAAAGAGTCCCAAAGAGTACCTCATTTTAGACAAAATTGTATTCATTAAACCATTGCTTTCATATAATTGTATTAAATAGTAAGCAAGAGTATTTTTCATAAGAATCATTGCTTTATTGCATATCATACATATCGGCATGATTGCTTAAACATTAAAAATGTTAATTAACCTTAAACCTGGCATGCGGTACATGGCGCTCATGACCAGGTCTACTACCGTCACCTTGTTAGACCACATCATTTAATTAAACAAAAGGTCTTATTTAATCTGGTGCACGCACAAAACAATAATATGGATACAAAATATCTTTTTACCTGTAGCAACGCCTCGCAATTAAAGTTGATGACGTCGAAACCTGCTAGACTGCAATAGGTCAAATTGCAAATAAAATAAAACGGTGGCACTTTGTAGAAAACATCAGTTTATGCTACGTTTGATCCTTGTTCAATATAAGGCTAAAATGGTTATTTCGAGGAATTCCTTGCATTGCTGGCCGTTATCAATTACACCTTCTACCGGTTCGGTGGGTGTCGCGTTTTCTAAAACACCTCTCTTTGCATCGCGGGAGTGCAGTTACCCACAGCTCGAACGTCATATTATTTCTCTATCCTTACTACACAAACATTTTCGCGACTCGATAAAATATTTTGCAAACGCATGCTCACTGCATACATCGATATCCAATATCCAACCCTACCTTATCTATTGCAATATATGTAAGTATATACTACTATTCCAAATAAGCCGTTATCAATGTCCGCCCTGATAACAGTTTTTCATTTATATCAATGAGCCGTTGAGGCATTCCCAAAAATATATTTAAATGGTTTACCTATATAAGATAACGTAAAAAGGAATACACAATAGGTGTATACTTCAAAAATAACACATATCGGAATGATGGGCGATACATACTTATAGCAGGTTAAGTTTTCAACTGATATTTTTTGGTGGAACCGCATTTTATATAATAAAATAACTATATTAATTTTTTTCTTTGATTTCATTTTTATTTAACCAGATGGTCAAATAAATTTATGTGGAAAAAACTATATAAGTAGTTGTTATTTTATTCTAGTTATGTTAGGTTAGGTTACATGTTAGGTAAGGTGTGCTTATTTTGATACTTGGTCAATCCCATAGCAATTTTTAATCAATTTTATCATTTTAATTTCAAAATATACTAATTTCCAGTATAACTCCAAATTCATAGATAAAAATCGTGTAAAGGGAAACAATTTTGGATCCTGAATTTATGTATTTTCCCAGAAAATTTCTAAAAACGTGATTGAAGTTACAACATTTTGAGTGTGTCCAAATACTTGTTCACAAAATCTGGATTATCTCCAATTACAGGAGTTATTTTAGTGAGTTATTTTAGTTTTTTTATTTTATTCTCTAGTGAAGTTCTAGTGATTCATGAACAAGGTTTCTAAATTGGTTCATATATATAGAACTTCCAAGAATTTGAGTAGTGTGGTTGTCAATAATGGGTAGAATTGGTGAATGTTACACGTGTGTAAAGTGATCACTTAAACCAGCCTATGACGGTCGTAAGCCCCGTAAATGCCCAGACTTCCATATTCTTCTTCATCATTGATGAGATGTCAAAAAATAATATGATTGAAGTTATGTAAAGCATGATCTCGTAGCTGACTTCTTGTTTGACCTGTCCTTATTTGACTTTTACCCCGATTACCCCTTTTTAGGATTTGGGAAAAAGAAATAGTATTGTAATAGACAAATTCATTATTTTTTTATTGCTATAACATGTTTGTACTATCAAGTGATTTTAATAAAAGCATCAAATACACGTAGAAGAAATTTCTTTTCAATCCCGAACATGATTGGAGGATCTAGGAGGCTAAATACATATTAAGTATTTTTAAACTTTTTAAATAGAAAAATTGACAAAGATCCACTGAATCGTACTTAAAAAACCCTTACCCGCACCCAAATGGTGCATAGGGCACTGCATGATATAAACGCAGTGCTATCTTGATCGTTAACACATGAAGGAAAGGTGATCAGCCCTCCACTTCAGGTACCAGTCCAGGGTAATATTGAATAAATATTTGAGTGAAAAAAATCACCTATATTAATTTGATCCCCCCCTGGTAATCGAACCCGGGACCTCCAGAACGGTAGTCGAGCGTGCTGACCATTACACTGTGGAGGAGGAAAGGCATCGTACTAGGCCGAAAGGAAGAATCGGGTTAAAGTTTGTGCCCGAGATTACATCTCGCAATCAAATTACACTCGCTGAATTTGAAAGAAGACGCTTCATCATAAAGGGAAGAAGTGTTCTAGCGAGAGTGAATCATTTGCCTATTAACCTTCGGCGTTGAATTGCATCAAAACAAAAGCGGTGCATTGTTGAATGGCGGATTAGGTAACAGCGAAATTTGCGATTGGCATTGTGATGCAACTACTCCGATATTACTCGGTTGGTTGAAAACCTACGTTGGTATGATTGTAATGAATTATTATTTACATTTTAAATATTTAACTATCCAGCCGGCATCGGTATGGTGAATAGTAAATGCAAGCAAGAACTTGGCGTGTTGGTTCGACGACATATATTTTCCGAATTTTTTATTTAAATATTTTTAATAAAAATTATACACATTAAATGCATGCATACAACACTTAAGGTAGAATCACATATGTATTTATATGTATATACGATTTTATATATTTATATATATATATATATATATATATATATATATATATATATATATATATATATATATATAATATATATATATATATATATATATATATATATATATATATATATATATATATATATATATATATATATATACAAAAAAAAAATATTTACACAAATAATTCAATTTCATACTATTTCTGTGAGCCTAAGCGGCTCATGATTAGAAATAGGTATCAACTTGTGGTAGAGTGGGTTCGAACCGAGAAACTCTGACTCAAAAGTCCGCGACACCACGGGATCACAACACGACACTATATGACAGAAGCAGTATTTTTATATAAAAAAATCAGTTGAAGTTTTTTTTAAACAAGAACTGTTATAAGAATAGCGTCAGAAATTACAATTTTGTGAAAATTTAAAATAAAAATAAATTAATAAAAACAACGTTTTTTAATTCATTTATTTTCAAGCGTAGACATAAAATATATATGAGACTTTTTTATAACAGACATAAAATGAACAATATAATATTTTATACATATATTCGGCCATGTATGTGAACTTCTTATATGGATTTGTGAATTTGATGTCACTGGGTGGGGTCACCACTGTAGCCCGAGAGTTGGAATTGGATGTAGAAGAGCTAATTGAAGAACACCAAGAACAGCTGACAATTGAAGAGCTCCAAGCACTAGTCCAGCGAAACGATAAAGCCTGACAACGTGGAGGATTAACCAATTCAACCAATCTCAACAACTGCCATCAATGTTCCTGGTCAAATGGGAAGATATTCAGGAGTTTACCAACTACTAACCAAACTCAGAACCCAACACGATCAACGATCTCTACAATAACACCCTTGCCCATTATTTTCGCCAGGTGTTAGAGAAGAGAGAAACAGACAATCTTGGAAAGGGTTTTCTAGAACCCAGCAGCCTAGAAGGAAAGGATGGAAAAAGAGGATTCGCCCCGGCAAGCCTCGCTACTCTTCTAAATCTGAGTCTGACTAAAAAATTAAAATATATATATATATATATTTTTTTTTTTATTTACAGTACCATATTTTATGATACAGAAAGATATTTTTACATGTATTGTTAGGGGAAAACGCGTTTCGCATAACGAACTATTTGACTTTTTGATAAAGAAACATGTAATGTAAGTTTATTATATAGTTATACTTTTATGTAAATGACACTTTATTTTTATTTTTAGATTACTTAGGTGAAAACCTGTAATTGGAATGTTATTTTTTTTAAATTTTATTAAATTATGTTATTTTTGTTAAACATTCTCTTGGTTTTCCAATAAATATATTTTTTTTAAAGTAAAAACGAATTAAGTACGTTACGCGAGGTAACACTGTAGGACTGTAGGTATATATCTATCTATGGAAAAGTGACAGCACACTAAATGTCCCTGTCAAACGCACTGCAGCCAGCCTTTCTTTTTCATATAACGACATCCCGGCAAACAGAGTAAATTGTAAATTGTACAACTCAGTACAAATCAGTCAATTGTACAAATCAGTAAATTGTACAACAAGGACGACCAAATCTTCATAATTTTCAGTCTGGTAGACAAAATCCGGTCGAAAAATTTGCATAGAAATCGTAACAAATTCTTATTATAAAAAAACATGCCTTGTTATCATGTTAAATAGATAATATAACTATAAAATAACTAAGAAAAACTAAAAATATCATTTCATCTTAAATTATAGCTCCTTAAATTATATGGCCAATACCCAAATTAACCAGCTGCCTGACATATATAAAATAAAACCCATTCCGGGATCCAAAATGAATGATCTGAGTAGGTACTTTATGGAAAGATATATATATATATATGAAGTGATAGTCATATTTTCTTATTTGGTTTTTACCTTATGTTTTTTTTATATTTTCTCATTTGTTTATTTTAAATATGCTTCTTACCTTATGTTTTTCTCATTTATTTCTTTTAAATATGCTTTTTGTGCCTATTTATTATACCTGTTCATTGTTTTTATATTTTGCCATGTATTAGTATTTGTTTTGGTTATTTAAAAAAAATGTTACTTTATTATTTGTGTTCCAGTCTTGTTAACCTTAATCCCATGTCCCAAAATGAGAAATTATATGTATATATGACTAATGTATGTAATATGTTTTTGAAATAAATAAATGAAAAAAATCTCTTTATCAATATGATTTCTGTACCCGTTTCAAATATAATCAATATTTATTTATATTTAGTTATTTATTTATACATTTCTCACTGTATAAGTACAGTGGCCATGATGCATATTGCTTATTATATATACATACTTTGCTTTTTGATGTATTATTATCGTACTCCTGCAATATCGACTAACAATGTCAGATTTATTATGTTCCCAAAAGTAGAGGTTTTGTATTTTCATGTTGACGGAACTAAGATATGAAAGATTATATTTTATTAAAAAAACAACAACAAAAAGTATTTGTGTTGATTGGTAAAGGATTATATGCAAGGTTGCCAAATCTATGTATAATGCAGCAAGGCATTTGAGTTGCAATGACAGGGGATGATGTACAACAAGGATGATTGTCAAAAAATGTAACAATTTTCTGGAGGAGATTACGAGTTTAATTACTTGATATAATTATTATTTTAACATAGGCGCAGTCAATTGATATGATAATAGAAAAATGAGAATTAACGATATTGTAATTTTACAAATTACAAGAACGTGTTGTAAATTTACAGAAAAAAATGTGGCTATTTTAAATGCTAATTCAATCGTGAAATTTTATTTTAAATTAGTAGGTACATTTGAAGTATTTATATATATTGTGATAACTATTTCAAAATAGTCGTTTGGTACTCGATAAAATAAAAACGCGTATGTAAACCAGATATTTTATCACGACGCAGTACATAAGGATTCGACAGCTAGATAGATAAAAAAATGGAAAGGTAAGCAAATCCAAAGAAAATCCTTCCATTATTATTCATAATAATTTGCATTTGTATTCTAAAATTTGTTTAAAAGCTATGCAACATGTTAATGAACAAGACAAGACAAGTAAAAATGAATAATTTAGAATATTACCTCTCGACTGAATTATTAATGAAATAACCTCGACAAACTGGCACTGTTTATGGAAAGGAATAGCAAACAAACGTCAGCCTTATTTTGGTGGATTAATGAACAGCTTATGCACTCACAATCACGGCGATGCCATCATACACTTTTTTTAAATACACGTAGACGAATCAAACGATGATAAAATAAACACAAAACCACAATTTTAATGACTACGATATAATGTTTACTGTTGTCTTTCAACTACCGTCACCAACGGGCGAGGTTATGATACACGTATTTCTCCTACAACCATTGTTGTTTCACGAGTATTTCATACCGATATTGATAACTTATATGTCCACATCCACTTTAAAACTGATTAAATGAGTTGACGATAACTTAATCCGCGATTACAAATATTTTTTATTGGAATGGCGGCCCCGAACGAAAACACATTTCCACTCGAGCACCATTAGACGCGCCGTGGGCCGAGTGCAGTGACAAACGATCGACTGCCAAAAATAGTGAAGTGCACATCGTAATCGATATTTGTTATTTATTATATATATATATTTATATATATATATATATATATATATATATATATATATATATATATATATATATATATATATATATATATATATATATATAAATATATATATATATATATTTATATATATATATATATATATATATATATATATATATATATATATATATATATATATATATATATATATATATATATATATATATATATATATATATATATATATATATATATATATATATATATATATAAATATATATATATACATATATAAATATATATATATATATATATATATATATATATATTATATATATATATATATATATATATATATATATATATATATATATATATATATATATATATATATATATATATATATATATAAATATATATATGTGTGTGTAAATTTACATACGTTTTAAATCTATCCCATTTTTATGATTTAAAATTCCAAATTTACGTTTCCAAAATTCAATACTTTTTTAAGAAACCCAACACGCGTTTTTTAGAAATGCTATCTTGTATGCACCTCAATGTTGTAAAATTTAGCGAAATATCTAAATACAAAAATTAAAAATCTTATTGTCTTTGGATATTTCGTTAACACTTTAAGTCTTGTACTTATTTCTATGTAGTTTTTCGTTTGAGAATCATCAGATTGACAGCTGATTTTGAATGGTATTCATTATACTTTTCCTATCCAATATTAGATAAACTGCATTTTTATTGCTCAAAATGATAAAAACACGAAGAATGCTCATTCTAAAAATTATGAAGACACGATGATAAATCGAAGACAAATGACAAAACACGATGAAAGGGAAAAAAAGGCTGACGTTAAAAATGTTTATATGTTTGTAAAGATTGAGTTTCATATTTTTCTACCACACACGTGCATAGTATTTGACTTGAAAACACGATGCATTTGATTTAATCAAATTCATGTTTGCTTTACATTTCGTCATGCTATAATAAACAATATATGTATAAATAAATAAAAAAATAGAAAAAAATAAATCAGTTTCAGTGACATTTCGTTATTATAACCCGGCATTAGAATGCCGATAAATATCGATTTATGCTATGTCGATATTGGATTCTCCCATCCTTATATCGTTATTCAATAAACAGTGCTACCAAATGTAAACTTAAATGATTATTTTTAGATTGGTATTGTGTGAATCCCAAATAAGCGGATATTATAAATATATAAATATTTTTTTATGGGAGATTCTAATTTTTATCTTTAAGAATATCAGTTTCTCATATATATGTTCTTATAAGTTTATAATTTTGCCTCAGTTTTTTTATAGTAAATGTTCTTTTGAAATACAAATTTAACACATTATTTCCATTTATGCTTCTTATAATGACATCTATCGATATAAATATAATTTAGTTAGCCAGAAAGGTTTGCGTCTATGATTATACGTATTACTGAATTGTCCACCAGAGGTAAAAGTTAGTTTTTCAATACGTATTTTGTGATTTTTCATCAGGGGACATGTACAACCAAGTTACACAAGCTTTAACGAGTACGGGTTTGCAACCCAGAGTGCCCCAGCCCTTGCTGATTTTCGTCTTTTTCTACGCTTTTATCTACATTCCTCTTCCAATTCCATTTCTGGATGGGAATGATTTCCTTCATTCTTCTCTCACTTCCTTCAGCTCTCTTCCTTCAGTTTCTTTTCTTCACTTCTTCTTTTCTCTTCACGTCACCTGTAGCCGACCAAATGTATTCCACTCCCACATATAAGAATCTGGGTGAAGAAATGATTACCATTCCTTCGTGTAATTACATACCTTCGTTTAGTTAAATATCAAATTGTCTCGAGTGGAAAAGTTGTACCCTGAATGAGTTTTTTAATACGATTTTTTTTATTTTTAAATCGAGTGGTGAGATTTTAATGAAAATGTAGTAGGACTACTCTGCAGAGTATTTGAAGGTTTTTTTTATTTATTATTTTACACTAAATTTAAAGTTAAATATCAAGATTGTTAACATATGCCAATCACATAATCAATAAATATTGTCAATTTGTTTTAATCTCTACGCCCTAACGTGGGGTCACACGCTGCCTGACCTGTTACTTTATGGTTCCACGGTTAGGGCGGTACCTACGGAGAGGTTAACACTGCATTTATCCGATGTGGTGCCCTATGCACCATTTGGGTGCGGATAAGTGTTATGGAAAAGAAACAGGAATTAATAATCGCTTGAATAAATAGCATTCAGTAGCAACCAAGTAGATTGGTAATTGTTGCCGAAGCTCTGGTGTTCTAACACCTAAAACCTAAAACTAAATAGGTAGTTACCTAAGTTATTGGTAGCTAGATTGTAGAATGTCATACAGGGTGGCGCAAAATTAATCAACCTATCGGAAGATGTTATAATTTTATACGTTTTGTACGTTAATCATATTTGACATTTCGCTCACTCCTTTCAAGAACGTCATAAATCAAAAATCGTTAATTTTTAGTTGTGTTTTCGGAATGCCCATAAAATGTACTATATCCCAGTGAAACAGGCATATTTTTTACTTAATATTTACCCGCTACAGGGCAAAAAGTGTTGTTTTTGCATTTTGAAGAAAATGTATTGTTAATTGTTTTTTTAAAAATACTAAGTATTTTTCAAATGGAGAAAAAACCTTCAGGTTTTACCAAAGAGATCTGTTGCACAGTAAAAAGTTCAATAAGTGGCATGATATTTATTTTTAATACATTGTATTATATTTTTAAACTTTAAAAACTTTCTCCTGAATAATCAAGTTTTTTGATTTATGACGTTCTTGAAATGAGTGAGTGATTTGTGAACTAGACAGCTGCAGTAAACAAACAGATTTAGGGTGGCGCAAAATCAATCATCCAATTTTGTTTTTTAATAACTTTTTTACTTAATAAAAAAAACATTTTGAGTCATTGAAATCCTTATTTTGACCTTAACAATTTTTTTCTGTTAAGTGGAAAAGATGATAAGCGTCATGTGGCTGCCGCCAGTGTTGATATACATTTGTGCCCATTTTATCAATTTGTTTGTATACTGCAACTGTCTAGTTCACTAATGTCAATTATAGGATTGATTAATTTTGCGCCACCCTGTATTAACGTTTTTGAATAGACGTTGCGGAAAGTAAAAACATATCTCAAAATTATGTTTCATACAAATTAAAATAGTTAATTGCATAAAAAATAATTTTATTATGCTTTAAAAAATCAATGACTAGAGTGTGTAATAAAAATGATTGATTCTTTCAATCAATTAATGGGAACACAAAATTCGCGTATCCACGAATTATTTATTGATTCTATTTAATGCCCTCTCAGTTATATATCTCGTCTATATGTAATTAAATTGAAGGTTTCTAAATGTATTCATTATAAAATATATATCAAATTCATTCGATTACTTGCATACGGTAATTAAAACCACTAAGGCAGGCAATAATACTTGGATGCAAAATATCTTTACATACAATTATGATTTTTTAAATGAGTCGAATTATATTTAAAAATACAAAATCATTTATTTAAACAGATGGAACTGTTTGTCATGAACAACGATAAAGTTTTTTTTTATAGTGCATAGAGATAAAATATAAATTAATTGTGATGAAAGTCTTATTACTACCAAATATGGACTTACCTTAAAATACTCCATTTTTGTGAATTTCTTCAAGATAAACTGTTCATAATTCTCTCACATACAAAATTATAATATGCTCGGTAAATAATTTATTGTTTAGAAACCACAAAAACCTCCATAAACCTATTTATGATTATAAAAAAAACAGAAAGCCAACATATTAACGAAACACTATGAAAAATATATTGTATATTCTAAATAATATTTTGCCCTATGTTTTATACAACTATTATTTTATTTATTATTAAAACTTTCACTTTCACTTTAATTATTGATGCATTTACTTTTTATTTTTGTCTTATATTAAAGAAAATTATTATTATTGTTATAAATAATATTGTAATTCCTAATCACATATGCACATATTAAATATATTTATATGTATACATATATATATATATATATATATATATATATATATATATATATATATATATATATATATATATATATCCTGACTTTGTGATAATCAATAAATAAAACTACCTAATAGTATACGATTCTAGAGTAACCTAATTATGCTAATCTTGTTTCCAAATTTGACATTGTTCGGTTTCTATTTTTACATTGTTTTTCTAAAGAATCAAAACGTTCATAAAAACGGAAATTAATGTGTGCCAGTGAAGATATTAGATAGATATTCTAAATGTGAATTACGAACGGCTATTGAATTTATCATATGGATATATTCATTTATTACCTACATATGTGTATGTATTGAAACAAGTAAAAGACACTTGAATAAACTGTGGGTGTGAGCAATGTCATGTTATTGATCTTCATCTGGTGTTTACAAAAAATCGCACATTCCGAAAAATGTTATTTCCATCTTGGATCAAAGCCAAAAGTTTTCTCCCTACGAAGGTTACCTAACACCCCATCTACGAGTTTATACTTTACCCTTATGGGTAAAATTTGATTTTATGGAGAAATGTTTCATTCATGAGATAAGTTTATTTGATGTAAAAATATTATTCTTGGGTTTTTTACTACAAATACAAAAACATATATCATATTATGCAAATAATTATTTGTTCACAAATTAGAAAAGCACTTTTAGTCAAATTGACATTTACGATTTTCAGCCAAGAACGATTCGATGCCAGACATGTTTCTTTTTATTACAAGAGGTCTGTTTTTTATCATATTCTATTTTCCCAAGAAAGTTTATGCTGAGAAGTAAAATCCATTGCGGATGATGACGGTTGTCCTTTTTTGTATTAAAAATATGGTAAATTTAGAAAACTATGTATAGCTAAGAATCTTTATTATTCAGTCGAAAGTTGAAACATTATTAAAGGCGGTTGGACAAATCAGAGCCATTTCACGGAATGGCCCCATCGCGTGATGAATAGCCAATGTCTTTAGGCTGTAGAAGCTATCGTTCATGTGTATACAGTGCCCAAGGCTAAACTAGATTAATCTAAGGGTAATGACGGAACAATGTTTCCATTAAACATTAAAGAAGCCCCTAGATCGGAATTAGATATCTTTTACACTCATAACATCGACCCTTTGCGTCAAAATATCGTTTTCGCCAGTTGGCGAAAGATCGTTTTGTTTTGCAGGAGAAGTCGAAGCTTTGGAGAGATCCTTCTCTAATGATTGCTTCAAAGTGCATGATTTTTTTTTCTTTGAGATCATGATTACAAATACTCTCACATTTATTAAAACTAGAGAATCCTGCAGTGTTGTGTAATATACAGGATCGCAAAAGCTTCATCAAAAATTTTGATTTTCGCGAATATTTGATTTCCTGCAGGTACAGGCTGCGGAAAAAACTCCGGATTTTTTAAAATATATTTTTATCTGATGGCGTGACTCCCTTATAAACTGAAATTTTGTTTCCAAAAAAAAATCGAAAAGTAGGTACAAAATAAATGTTAATTTATTCAAGCGAATGCATCGAAAATACATAAAGCCTAAGAGGATACAACGGAGCGATGTGAAAAATATTATTTTTGCTGTAAAATGTGCATTATTTAACGATTGATTACCAAAACTGGGTGAAGTTAATAAAGATTATTTTTAGTTTTTATATAAATGATTATTAATATTTTTTTGTTCATTCTTGGATTCAAAAAAATATATAATTTAGCACTAGGGAATTGCATCTCTCGTGATCAAACATTTGTGAGGGTCAAAAGATGAAGGCATTGCAATATTTTCTCAGGAAAAAAATGCTCGGCTGCGTTGGCGTTGAAGACCAACAGCGAACCGTTGGCGTTGTCCGAAACTATGCGACGTCAAACGATTGCGGCTTGAATTAGATCCACCATCCTAACTCACGGTTAATAATTCACGAACACTTTCGATTGCGTACGCAAGTTTTATCAAACTACTGTAAAACCTCGATATAACGAACCTGTATTTAACGGGCTTAGGAAAAAACTTGTTATAGGTACATGCTTAAATTCAAGTGTCGTCGCATGTAAACAGTTTTTAGCGGTCATGATAATAGCGTCATACGTCTAGCACTAGAATTTGAGACATAATGCTGTCCTGCACCTAGCCGGAGCAACGACATTACTTGCTAAAAATGAAGTTATCAGTGGTAAGATCACATCTCGACGATCTAATAATATGTATTGACTATTCCTCAGATAACGAAGTTCAACTATATTATACGCATTTTCGTAATTTTAGAGAGTTGAATATAAAAAAAGCAAACTTCAAAAATGCAAACAATACATGACTACTTTTTCAAAGCAGGATAACAGAAAGGAGGCGCATCGATATCAAATAGCAACGTCACTTCACAACGAGTGTCCGAAAACGAGAGATATAATTTTTTATGTGTTTTGTTTATTTATATCGGAATACAGTGTTCATTGTAAAATAAAAGTTTCTCGATTTTTTTAACCCATTTTCATAAAACGGCTTTCGGCTTTAACGGACACCTCCTCCCCCAATTAATCCGTTATATCGAGGTTTTACTCTACTTTACAGTACATATTTTATTGAATTTTTCATGTTTACCAATGACATTCATATGTAGTTATAACACGAACAGCGCTGACGTTCGCTGACGGTGACGCCTTTATTTCTCCATCTGTCCTAATACTCGTATATAAATATGACATAATAATGTTCAAAGAATTCCAGATTTAGCTTAATTGATTTATCTTGTATTGTGGATTTCATAGCAATCTATTTTTGAACAACTTGATAGCATAAAGAAAATTAACGATAGCTTTAAAACGATTATGTGTATATATTCTTCAAACCCTCATTTACACTTAGATGGTGCTTAGGGCACTGCATCATATAAATGCAGTGTTATCTAGATCGTTTATCTAGATTGTACATAAAGGAAAGGTGATCAGCCCTTCACTCCAGATACCAGCCCAGGGTAATATTGAAAAAAATTTGATTGAAATATATATATATATATATATATATATATATATATATATATATATATATATATATATATATATATATATATATATATATATATATATATATATATATATATATATATATATATATATATATATATATATATATATATATATATATATATATATATATATATATATATATATATATATATATATATATATATATATATATATATATATATATATATATATATAAATTATTGGCAGATTTGTTTTGCATTCTGCAAAATCAGATATAGGATCACATAGACAAATCCTTTCAATTTTGTAAGTTAATACGCATCTCTTCTCATCTTTTGATAATTGTAGTCAAGCAAGGTATACATTCAGTCGGGTAGTGTCCACGCTCTATCAAGTAGAGATATCTAATAAATTTCTTCTGGACCATCTCAGACAAAAGCAAGTATAATATTTCAACTAGTGGGCCGCCCAAATCAGGACCCAAACTTCAGCCCACATCACTCTTACGAATTGTGGAGATATCTTATGATTCGGGTACCTTAGCTTTTCAGAAAATTTGGTTTGTTCACCATTTTACTTTCAAATAGTGCCGATGTGGGTGAGATACATTACTCCATCTTCAAACATGGCTCTACTCAGTCCTCAAACATAAAAGGCTTCAACAGTGACGGATTGACAGAGTGCTAATTACGCTCTTTATATTTAAACAGTTGTTTAGACGAATCATAAGTTATATATAATACATTTTTTTAAATGTATCAACCGATCATAAATCAACTTATTATTATTGTTCACATGATTTGGATTCGATTTCGTAATATTGAATTGCTAATATTAATAATGTCCGCCTCCGTAGTGTAATGGTCAGCACGCTCGGCTACCGTTCTGGAGGTCCCGGGTTCGATTCCCAAGGGGGGTAAAATAAATATAAGTGTTTTTTTCACTGTAATATTTATTCAATATTACCCTGGACTGGTACCTGAAGCGGAGGGCTGATCACCTTTCCTTTATGTGTAAACGATCAAGATAACACTGCGTTTATATGACGCAGTGCCCTATGCACCATTAGGTGCGGATAAGGGTTTTATTATTATTGTTAATATTAATAATATATTTGAAATTAAAGAATATCATAAACGATTTTTAAAAAACTGATTTCATAAAATTATATACAATAAATAGCGTCAGCGAAAAGAACCTTTCAAAAACAGGCACATAGAAAATATTCCCCCTTTGAAAATGAATAAATAAAGGACTATTTCATGGCTGAACCTTCTCAAGTATTTTGAATATATGTATGCAAAAACTTTATGCCATCTTAAGTTGAATAGCAGTGTTCATAAAGAACTGTGAGTGCGTTTTGGACTTATAGGTACCCGCTTTCAACGATATGAATAGAAAGGCGTCTGGAGATCGGAACTATAAAATCGGTAAAGACCAAATTTCACTTATTCAATGCACGAATTATACCTATTATACGGCTTTCAAACATGGCACCTTACAAAGACCCAGAACAGCCAAATAATCAGATTTGAGAGAGAGCCAGCCACATGTCAGATTTGAGAATAGTTATTTACGGCAAATTTTAAGCGCACGGTGGCATCATTGTGGACGTGGAAATGAGAAAACGGATGAAGCAACCCGTGACAATAACTGTTGTCAAGAAAAGGCGATTCAATTGGCTAGGCCGTGTACTCCACATGTCTCCAGAGAGCAACAATCGAGATTGGATCTTTTACAAAGAATCAGGTTCCCTCCGCCCAGGACGCCCACTGCTGACAATTCGTCGGCAATTCTCGTTTGAACTTTCTGGCAGGCCTGAAAGAAGCGCCTGGAGATATTTTGTGGAGTCCGTATGCTCCACATAGGAAGTTGATAGGTATAGATTAATGAGGTAGCTTGAACAAAGGAACAACTTTTCATGTAAAAATACATCTTAAATCAAGATTAAAACAGAAATAAAAATCTTTGTGTTTACCAATTTAGAATTTCGCGATAGTATTATGTTTACATTATATGCACATAAAAAAAACAACTTAAGGAGCCTTGCAGTGAAAGGGTTAATTTTCCATAAATATATAATTTAAAAAATACTTAATAAAGGAGATATGATAGGTATGCATTTTTTTAAAAACTACATACATATATCCTTTATCAATACACTGGAGTATTCCATCAAACGCCTCATATTGCGGTACCTAATAAAAAATTGGCAAGGGTAGATGACGCATTAGCTAGCGTGTCAGTACCCGATAACGGAGCTCATGTACAAATGGATTACATGTTTTAAAAGCAAAATTGTAGAAAACTTTAGGGAAAACGTCAGATTTTACATTCAGACCATTTCGCTTGTAGTACCTATGAATAATGAAGCATGCGAAAACCAATATTATAACAATTACCATAATATTTATATGTCAAACTTTTCGATCGCGGATGTTTAAAAAAAGGTAAATTATAAGGTCATGTTTTTTTTATTAAATTATTTGAGACATACAGACAAGTGTGTTTAAATGCGATTGCAAAATAAATTCAGGAAGTATTTATTTTCAATTGGTCTGGGTGTTTGTGGTGCATTTTTCACATTAACTTTTCCTATCCTCACTACCATACCTGCAGACAAGCCTCTTGGAATAGAGGTTTTGCGGGTTATTCTTTTTTTTAATAATAAGCAAAACTATCCAAAGTCTCTTTAAAAAACTAACGAAATCATCTTAAGTTGACTGTTAGCATATTATTATAATTATATTTTTACACAGATATACATTGACATATATTGTGTGCGTTTGTTTACGTTAATCATTTTAAGAAAACTTGGTAAATACCACTAATTATTACACCACATTGTAACACGTATTTCGATTTTCGGTGTAATCAGCGTCATTATTACTACGATAAAATTATCCAAAATTTGAGAGCTGTTATTAGGACGCCATGTGTTAAATATAAATTTTAAAAAGCGGATCATTAACAATACGACAATGCCTATCTGTAAAGTTCACGTTCTCACTGATAAAAAATACTAAACAAGTTTAGAACCCTCAAACTCATCCCAAGGGCCCGCGGGCACAACTCTCAAATTTAGGCTAAATTTCTAAAATAATTTTCTACAGCAATAATATGATATATACGCTTAATTAAATGAAACACGAATAATCACTTAACTAAATTTTCTCAACTTCGGACTACCCGTTTGAATATTAAATTTACCATTATAATAATAGCATGGTCACGCATCAGAACAAAACTGTGAGCGATTAAGTCGATTTAATGACGAATGTGACATTATTCATAAACGAACCACCACTTGATAAAATATGTTATGTAGAAGGTTAAATGTTATAGTCATTATGTATCGACATACTGCTGGGAAAAACGCGCCAAATATTTCCCGCAATAGAGAAACGAGTATACTGAAGAAAACTTCGTTTATGACTGACGAGGTATTCAAAACTAATCGACCCCAAAAGATTCGGGTAGACTTACACACCATCAATAGCTTATTCATTTTTCATATTCAAATGGCAGCTTATGTAAACTTAAAACATATGTCGAGAAATACTTATTGAACACATAATAACAGATACATTTTTTTATACATAAAACAATAATTTTAACTTACATTTGCGTATTTTAAAACACCTCTTTAAAAAATACGTGATTTTTTTCACTGATTATCGCTAAATCACATACAAAAGCATTTAAAAAAAATATATGGCATCGATCGCTCTCTTTAAAAACATATGTAAAAATCAAAATTAACCGTATAATTCAAAATGAATCCTTCACCAATCACTGGACTGTTTACCACTAGAGTAGAGTGTAAAATAAAATGGAAAGAAATGAAATACTGACGGCCCTTACGATTTCTGAATAAGCACATATAAAAATAGAATGTGTATCGCAAAATTGAAAAAATAATCAGAAATGTATTTTTATTTCGCCATAAAATTAGGTATTTAATGACTGATGGCACATAAAACCGTTATCTAGTAGCATAAAAATAAATTGGGATTTTCGGACAGATTTACATACATATTTATGCGTTATTGTATTTCCACAGTAATACACCCGTAGATATATTTATAAAGATAAATATATACGTGATGAAGTTGATAGAAGAATTAAAACATAAATATCATATGAAATGGCTGACAGGTCGTAGTTATTTTGTGGTCGTATAATCATTTTTGCAGTCTTTTGAGGGTGGTGCGGTACCATCGCGTGGCTACCGCTACTTTTCAGTCAAGTTTCAACTGCAAATTGGAAACCTTTAGGGCTTTTCGTAGAAAGGGGTGATTTATTTCTCTTGTACATCAAATAAAAAACCATACCCTCTTCAATCTTTTACTCATATCTTGAATTTTACCTTACACACGCCCCATGGTTGTAAAAAATGTTTCCGAGTATATACGAAAGGGCGAAACCGTGGAAAACTAAAACATGTTTTATTTATCTTAAATGTTACTTTATTACGTTACCATTCGGTATTCCGTACATATAATTACTATTAATTTTTTTCATGGAATATTAAATAAATACTTACCTACCTACAAAAATTATTTACATTGTGATTTTATAAACTGTATATCATACTTATTAATAGCGTCGTTAACAGTCAGTCGATTACAATAGACAGTTGACGAGTTAACTACTTAATGTAGATACATTTAACTTCACTTCTGGACATTCATTTAAAATGACATTGTCATTATGAAACTGGTTTTCAATCCGTATCAGGAAGTAAAATTTACAAAAAATAATATCTGTTTTCATTAAATCGATGTCAATGTTATCTACACTAAGTAATCAACACATCATCTTTCCTTTAGAATCTGCGCTCTAGGCTATATGTGATAAAATAACATGCAGCCCAGTCGGCACGTATTTCTCTTTTAAAAATGTAAGGCCATTGTAATACTTAAAAAAAAACATATAAAAAATACCACCATAGAAAAAAAACAAAAGGCTAAAATCATTAGGATTGAGTGGAAAATATAGTTTTTCTTTCTAAACTTTTTATTATCATGCTTGGTAATTAATTTTTTTGTTTCAGTATTAGTAAATTATGTCAGCCCCATTAATTTTTATTCGACTCTTTTTTTCAGTAGTCTTTAGGCCCTTAATGGATATTGTAGGTATTGTTTTCATCGATGAATCAGTTTGTCCACCTCTGAAGTATACTTAACGATACAACAAACTGCATGTGATTACCAATCTCTAATTCAAAACACGACAGAAAACCTTTAAATTAAATGATTTTTCCAACAGTATAAGAAGTATGTAAACGCATTTCGATCCTTATATGTTAATGTTATTTTCACCCGATCAAATTTGTTGTATTTCCTCCAGAGATATTATTTTCCTCAAACGAATTATTAGCAGTTCACAACTTACATTGTACGAAATTGTGCGAGTACGACCACAATATTCTCCTTTTCGTACCTGCAATTCCTCCTCTATTTTTTTTATATAGGAATAATTTCCTTAGACGTGTGAGCGCGATTCTTTATTTCATCTGTATCTCATTAAATTCAATTTATATTTTCTTGAATCTTAAGCGCAGAACAAATCACCGAGCCTTCTCTAATCACGACTGATCTATCACCGCATCGATTAGATGCGTATCCTATGCAGCATTTGAGTTTAAATAAAGGGAGGAAGGAGGAGAAATTTGTAATACTAAGGTAGATTTATATTATCCACTGACACTTCGTGATGGAATTGCATTTTTAATTTATTATTAGATTAAAACCAATATTTTTAGCTTTTCCACTTTTTTATTTGACCAGCGACCGGGTTTCGTCGTTACCGACATCATCAGACTGGTGAGACTATATCATTTGGTAACTCTCACCAGTCTGATGATGTCGGTAACGACGAAACCCGGTCGCTGGTCAAATAAAAAAGTGGAAAAGCTAAAAATATTGGTTTTAATCTAATAATAAATTAATACTAAGGCAGTTTCAACCTAAATATGACATTTCCTTGATGTATGTATGGATACCGTAGATCATTTCTTAATATGTATGTATATGTGCTTGACATGAATAATGTAGTTGTATGTATAGGAAAATATAAATGAGTACATACTATCGCCGACTTCTTGGCGCGCCACCGTCGGCGTCTATGAAGGTTGTATCGACACATCTCCATATGTTATTCGAGTATGCTTCATAGTGAAATTATTTGTTACTCAATAATATATTTAATTGAATCGTAGATTCTCTTGCCAGCTTATCAAACTTTTTTTTAAATAAAAAAAATGTGTTCTCATTATGTACACAAATATTTCAATTTCACACAATTTCAAGAATTTCCAAGTAAGCTTGGCGGCCCGTTATTGAAATAGGAATCTAATTGCTGTAAGTGGGCTTGAATCTAGAAACCTTTTATTCACAGTCCGCGACACTAACCAGAAGACCGCAACCAGACATACTCTTTATAGTGAACAGTTTTGGTTATATTTGAGAGTAGAAATAAAAATTGTTACGCCTGGCATATTGTCACTATTTCAAGTACAAATGATATGCCGATTGCAGACCACCAGGCGCGAGTAGAGTGACGTTTTACCCCCCCGATTTTGTTGTGTGCGTATTTCTGTTTCTTTATTTTATCCAGCTTTCTACATACGTCCATACACTGTATATACAGTGTTTATCAGCACTGAGATCGCTTAGATTGTAAGTCGACATTCGTATTGTGGTGTGTCCCTATAGTCATAATTTGCCTTTGATATTTCCCATTTCCTCCCTCCCATCCCTTCACTAACTTACAAATATGAAATTTTGTAACTAGAATGGTTCAAATACCTGTTTTATATTACTCGTCAATGTTAATAAATTTATGTAACAGTTCTGTTGAATTTCCAAATAAAATATCAACATGACAGTAATGAATAAGTTATCTTTAAAATAATGTAGCAATACTTCATATAAAGAATTTCAATTTAAAATACTAACTAAACAACACGATGCTTACTAGGGGTAGGCAGAGAGAAATGAACACCTCACCACTCTGTCTTCGCTAACATTCTTTGCCTCTTACACATTCATGCATCTTCTCATACATACCTGACGATTTTACTGACTCCTGACCTGACCACTTTCAAGTATTTGACATACTTGATTATGTCAAGTTTTCCTCGGTCTTCGTCTGCCCCTATTTCAAAATAAATTCATATCATGAATTTATTTTACCATTCATTCCTCACTATTCGTTCTACATGTTCAAATCACTCCAAACATTTTACTTGAATTGAATTGAAAATACAGTGGAAGATAGATTTTAAATTTTTTACTTTCAATCGGCTCCGTAATGTGGTGGTCTGCTCGTTTGCCCCGGGTTCGATTCCCAGGGGGATTAAAATAAATACAAATGATTTTTCACCCTAATATTTATTTTATATAACCCTGAAGATAGTGGCGGATTACGTTTCCTTCATATATTAAACGATCAAGATACTACCTAAATATTTATATTATTTTTATATATATATATATATATATATATATATATATATATATATATATATATATATATATATATATATATATATATATATATATATAAATATATATAAATATATATATATATATATATATATATATATATATATATATATATATATATATATATATATATATATTTATAAATATATATATATATATTTATAAATATATATATATATATTTATAAATATATATATATATATATACATATATCGCTCACTCCTTTCAAGAACGTCATAAAACAAAAATCGTCAATTTTCAGTTGTGCATGTTTTCGGAATGCCCAGAAAATGTCCTATATCCCAGCAAAAGTGGCATATTTTTAACTTAATATTTACCCGCTACAGGGCAGAAAGTATTGTTTTTGCATTTTGAAGAAAAGGTATTGTATAATAATTTTTTTAAATATACTAAATATTTTTCAAATGGAGAAAAAACCTTCAGGTTTTAACTAAAAAGTTGTGTTGCACAGTAAAAAGTTCAGTAAGTGGCTTGATATTTATTTTTAATACATTGTATTATATTTTTTAACTTTAAAAACGTTCTCCTGAAAAATCAAGTATTTTGATTTATGACGTTCTTGAAAGGAGTGAGCGATATGTGTATATGATGCAGTGTCCTACATACCATTGGTTGCAGGCAAAGTTTATAATTTTTTTTAGGGTGTTATGCTTTGCTGAATACGACTAAGCATGTTTTAAAATCAAATTGAAAATTTCTCTCCATGCTCACTGGAGTGCATTATTACATCCAAAAATCCTTGCAAATAATCCTTTACATTATATTCATTTTATGTTTGAATATACTACGAACGCTCGATATACCATGGGTGGCCAACATTTTCAGTAGCCGGGCCAGATTTTAGAAATGAGATTTCCTACCGGGCCGTAAAACAAAATTTATATTTTATAAACATATTTATTTGGTACTTTTCAAACTTATTTGTATGTTTAGCCTCGTATTGCCGTTTAATGTTATACTTTTTTAAGATAGAAACAGAATCATTGCATATATAGAGTTCATAGTCCATCTGTCTAAAAAACTTCTCAGTTCTTATGTTACTCTTCTCTTCTTTAGTCCGACGTTTTAACTACTTGACGCCATTATGGGTCTTGAAATTGTGTGATTTGCTCCGCGGGCCGCAAGTAGACACCCGGCGGGCCGCAGGTTGGCCACCCTTGATCTAGGCGCTGTTTAGAGTTGCCCAAAACAAGGAGAATTACTCTTAAGTGATAGTCGACATCGGGGAGACCTGACATGTCACAAACAGAAGAAGACATAAACTATGAGGTAATAATAAAATAAACAAAAACACATTACATTTGTAAAAATAAATTGTTTTTATTTTTTATAGTATTTACAAAAAAATTATACATACAACTAAGTATCTATTATTAACGGAGGATTATTGTGTTCTTCGATCACCAGCATTGTGTTGGTTATGGGAGAGGAATGCCAGGTGACCTTTAGGACATTTGTTGGCATAATGACCTTTATTGCCACATTTGTAGCAAGTAATTTCCTTCAAAGGCTTTGGCGGGGGACGCATGCCGGGGAATCTGTTAGATTCGTCATTGTTGTCTGATGGTTTCATATATCCGAGAGCTCTATATTTTGCTTCCTCTTGTCTCAATGCAGCCTCCTTTTGCTGAAAATAATATTTTAAAACATACATCAGGACTATGTTGATCGAAAACGGTAAATAATGTGCAAACAGTAAAACCTTTACATTTTTTTTCCTATGCATGTTTTTTTTAGTCAAATGACACAAGCTGCAATATTTATTGTAATAAAAATTGGTAAAGTCTAAATGTTTTTTTTTTAAACCTAGAACGAGAATGTTTGAATATTATTTTTTGACATCTCATCAAAGATGAAGAAGAATATGAAAGTCTGGGCATTTACGGGGCTGACGACTGTCATAGGCTGATTTAAGTGATCACTTTACACATGTGTAACATTCACCAATTCTACCCATTATTGACAACCACACCACTCAAATTCTTGGAAGTTCTATATATATGGACCAATTTAGAAACATTATTCTTGAATCACTAGAACTTCACTAGAGACATCTATTGGTGAGATGAAAATATCAGACTTCCATATTCTTCTTCATCTTTGATGAGATGTCAAAAAATAATATGAAAATAGCTCCTGTAATTGGAGATAATCCAGATTTTGTAAACAAGTATTTGGACACACTTAAAATGATGTTAATGTTTGAAAAATATCCTAATGGAATTTGAAAAATGAATTTGCAACACTCAGTTTTTAACCCTTTCTATGAATATACGTCAAGATTACACATATTGTGTTGGTAATTTTTTGCAGTATGCTTACGATATATAAGGATTGTAAACTCTTGACAAAATTTAAGAAATCATGCCTTTAGCGAGATAGCGAGTGTTTTCGCCTAGAATTTTCTGTCATGAATTACATTATCTTCAAACATAAATCATAAATCCAATCACAGTTAGGTATAGGCGATGAAGCCTAAGTAGGACCATGATAAGCGGTATTGCAAAAGCCGTAGCTAGATATCAGAGTCACTTGGATGTTAGGTAACTTAAAAAAACATACATAACAAATTGTTGGTTTGTTGTAGTTGGTAGTACCACTGCAATTGAAGCTCGCAAACAAATGTTTTTTTTTTTAATTAAATATTTATGTTATTATTATTTACACAGATATTTCAATTTCATACTACATATTTCTGTGAGCCTAAGCGGCTTATTATTAGAAATAGGTATCAAATTGTGGTAGAGTGGGTTCAAACTGAGAAACTTCGACTCAAGAGTCCGCGGCACTAACCACGGGTCGACAACCCTTCACAATGTTTTTCTGTGTCAATATGTTTTAAAAAAAATGTTTGTAATAGAAAAAAAAATTGAAAAAAATCGTCGTAGCATGACTGTACTTAGGTATCGACATAGAGATATGTAGCGTCCAGAGAAAAAGTTTAACTAGATCAACATGGTACAGGTATTTTTTTTTTTAAAAAGAGAAATATTTGTGTTTTTATTATTTACACAAATATTTCAATTTCATACTATTTTTGTGAGCCTAAGCGGCTCATTATTAGAAATAGGTATCAAATTGTGGTAAAGTGAGTTCGAACCGAGAACCGAGAAAACGAAGAAGAAAAAAAAAAAAAAGACTCAGAGTCAGCGGAACTTACCACGGGTCGACAACCTTTCACAATGTTTTTCTATGTTGTATTTAAACAATATATTACCTCTGGAGGGATCTTGAGGCAGTAGGTGGCCTTGTGGCCGAGTTCTCCGCAGAAGTGGCAGATGGGTTGGCGTTTGTTGTCTTTGGTGATTTCGGTAGGCGCTGGAAGTTCGAACCTCGGGTGCATCAACTTGCACTCGGGGCCGTCAGGACAGAAGCCGGCCAAGTAGTTGCCACATATCACTCTTCGCACGTGTCTGTGGCGACAGTGCGGCCCGTGGCGGCAAAACCCTCGGTCGTACCTGAACAAAAGATCCACAAATAAATTAAATCAATTATAAAACATATCATCAGCTATTGTAGCGTAGGGATTAGCATTGAATAGTCAGCTATAGTTTACTAAACTGATTAATTAGCTATTACTAAAATAAAATAATCAAGATTAGTGCGGTAGGCAAACTAAACATTTATAAATTCGTATTTTACTTTACATTTATATTTTTAATCAATGGCATATTACAATGCGAAAATGTATACTAATTATTTACGTACATTTTTTAAATATTCAAAGAACTTACCATGGGCAGTCTTTTATTTTGCTCTCAGGATCAATATGCAAGAACGGACATTCTTTGTTGTGGCAGGCATTGAATCTTGAATAAAAGTAACACTCTGGCATTTTAGACATGTCATATTCGTGGAGAAATTCACACTGATCGCCCTTTTTACATAACCCTCGCAGCCAATGTTTGCATACTACAGTTCTGTCTCCTCGTACGTGTCTAAAAGGACACGTTGGACCCTTGTCACAGCCAGGTCCGTCTGTAATACTGTAAAACTCACATACGGCCGCCGTAGACTCTGGAATTTTATAAAACATGGAGTTATTAAATATTCAAAAAATGATAACAAATCCATCGAAGGAGCCGCTCAAGAAATACAACACATAAACACAATAATTTAGCCAGATACAGAGTGAACAGCTATTGTGGACATAATTCTCGTGCAGTTTAATTACTGCAATAATATGGAGATCGAAGAAATAAGCTCAACTTACAGAAATATACTTACTGTCCATTCCAGGAAAGGGCAGCGGCAAAGCTCCATATTGTTCTTCTAGAGCAATCTCAACATCAAACTTTATATGATCTACATTTGCAACTAAAACTTCCATAGTTGTTTAAGATAAGAATTCACGAAATGCGCCTGATACTTTGTTATTTATAAGTTTATCACTCTACGAAAAAAGCGCCGAACGCTGTTGACGAAGTTGAAAATTAATGTCAGCCATAGAAAAATTATCAAGGATTTAAAATAATATACCATAGACAGATAATAACAGATAAAATAACTGTTGAAAATGCTCACGTAGGTACTCACTACGCACTATAATAATATTTATTTATTTATATTTTCATTTGTCATGTGAAATCAGTTTTTTTTTAAATAATTAAACAAATGCATATCGTTTTTTTTTAAATATGGACTTCGTAAGGACAGAACTCAATGAGCAAACCGCAACTACTACGTACTTTTATTATAACCATTTTTAAATATATACATATAGGTTGTTGGAAAAAAAGGGCGAAGAGCAATTTACTCAACGTTCAAATTATAAACGTAGTTAGAGTCATTATTGTACTATTGGTTTGCAATAAGTCAGACAAGTACAAAAAAAGAGTAAATAAAAAAGATTTTTATTTAAAAATTTGCTGCATGCCATTTGAATAAAAATAATTTATTAGCTTCCGGAATAATCCGGAATAATAATAATGATCAAGGTGGAAGTCGTACATTGTATTCACAGATTTTTTTTATTGTAATATAGATTATTTTGATATTTGACTCAAAGTCAACAAATGAGTAAAAATTTATGAAACAACAAAATAAAGTTAGATAACACTACATTAATTTATTTTTATACTTTCATATTACTTGGCGCCAATAAACTAACAAAGAATATCCTGTGTTCTGAGAGTTTTGATTATTTTTAATGTGAGGTAAGTACTCACTTTGATTTGTGTAAACCAAAAATTAATATTATTTATTTGCCTTAGAAATAAATAATAAAAATATAAATTGTACAATAATTATCTATGGGAAATGTCAAAAAATCAATGCGGGAAATTCAAAGCATGCGCAGAGGAGAGTATCTTTGCGCAGTAACTGCTGTTTATGTTTGAAGTAATACACGATTTAGTCTGTGTACACGATCAGCCGGTTGTAATATTTCATTCCTTGTGAAAAGGCTTTCTTAGAATGATTTTCATGAAATCTCAGTAATATTTGTACACTTGTTAAGAAAAACCTTTGATTACCAACTCGTCAAACGCAGTTGTACGATGATTTCGATTTCCGATGTGCGCGTAAGATATTAAACCATATTTAAAAAAAATCATAATGGGAGAAAATTTGGGTCGAAGATACAAACATATCGGGAGAAGCGGTGGAGGAGATTTTGTATCCGCTAATTGGCTCAATCATGTGTCTGCTCCTGTTGATAAACATGGCAAAATTTATATGGCGATGGTCCTGGCAGGTGTTGGCTTTTTGCTGCCATATAATAGGTACATATAAAACGATTTCAATGCTAATTTATGTTTAGTTTTTAAAAATTAAATTTATAGATACATCTATAAACATTCCTTCAATGGGATAAATTGGCAGCTGATAAAAATATTCTATTGCAAGGAATTTGTGACGCCACAAATCCGGTCTAATATGGAAATAAGTATGGAGGCGCCAGTTTTTTCTTACATCTTTGCTTATCTTTCGATCAGCGCAGCTGTGAAATTTATATATTTTTAAATCTCTTGATGCTCCTTGATGTATATTATATTCGCTCCTTTATAAATAAAATACATATCTATTAACAAGGTAAATGCCAATACTAAAATATGTCAATATTAAAATTCACAAAAAAATATTATTTTATATTTGAAGCACTAACTTTGTGATTTTTCATTTAATAATTCAAATATAACATTGTTTTAAAATCTTTAAAGTGATTTAAAAACAAAAGTTATATTTTGTTTATAAAAAACTTTTCAGTTATTTACGTATTTTAATAATATTATGTATTAAGATTATTTAATTTCTTGATTTGACGATGGGTTCCATAGTTAAAGCATTTTGAATAGCTCTTGATTGAGATCACTGGTAACCCCATGGCGTTTAACGTGTTAATCTCAATTTACGTGGCTACCCATATGGTAAAATTGAATATGTGGTAAAATAAAAACAATACAAATAATAATAAAAAATCTCTAAAGGTGGAGACTGACCGGAGCATTTCGTCGTAATGTAACACGTTACGATGCGAGCATTCAGGCAGTCAGTACAGCGAGCCTAGCGCTCCATCCATAGTTTTGGATGCTCGGTGATGCTCGCTGCGAGCAATGTTACGACGTTATGTTACGACAAAATGTTCCGGTCAGTCTCCACCTTAACACTTTTAGCAATATATCTCTAACAATTTGTTTATTTTACAGCTTCATACTGGCAGTTGACTTTTTCCAAGATCGGTATTCAAACACTCCCATTATGTTTGATATGTCAATGGCGTATATTTTTTCCGCATTTGTCGCTGTCTTGCTCAATAACATGTTGATGGATAGGCTATCGCTCAACAAGAGGATAACGTTTGGTAAGAAAAAATCACGCATGTATAAATAGTGTATAATGTATGTTTGTAAAAAATAAAGGAATGCAAAGCTGAAATAAGCAGTATAGATAAAATTAAGAAAGGTGTGTTGAGATGGTTTGGACATGTGGAATAAATGACTGAGTAAAGAACGGTAAAACAAATGTATGAGGCGAGTTGTAAAAAGGAGCAGAGGAAGACTGAGAAAAACTTTGCATTATCAGGTATGCCAAATACTTGAAAGCGGTCAGGTTAGGAGCCTAAATAATCGGCGGGTATTTATGAGGTGATGCATGAACGTGGAAGAGGCGAAGAATGTTTGCTGAGTGGTGTGCCGTTATATACTCTCTGCTGACCCCTGTGGAGAAGCGGCGTGATAGTTATTTAGTAATTTGTATGTGAGGTTCGAATCCTGAATTATACTCACATACTTGAGAAATGCTAGAAAATATATTTTTTTATTTAAGCTTATAATTTGACCAGTTAATTTATTTACAACATATTGCGTGTGTCCAAATACTTATTCACAAATCTGGATTATCTCCAATTAGGAGTTTTTTTTTAATTATTTTTTTACAATCTTAACATAGATGAAGAAAAATGCCCAGACTTCCATATTCTTCTTCATCTATGTTGAGATGTCAAAAAATTAATGTAAAAAAACTCCTAATTGGAGATAATCCATATTTAAAAATATATATATATATATATACAGTATATATATATATATATATATATAAATATATATATATATATATATATATATATATATATATATTATATATATATATATATATATATATATATATATATATATATATATATATATATATATATATATATATATATATGTATATATATATATATATATATATATATATATATATATATATATATATATATATATATATATATATATATATATATATATATATATATAATATATATATATATATATATATATATATATATATATATATATATATATATATATATATATATATATATATATATATAAATATATATACACATATATATATATATATATATATATATATATATATATAAATATATATGCACATATATATATATATATATATATATATATATATATATATATATATATATATATATATATTATGTCGGGTATGTATGAGGAGATGCATGAATGTAGAAGAGGCGAAGAATGTTTGCAAAGACAGAGTGGTGTGGGGTTCGATTCTCTCTGCCTACCCCTACTCTGGGGAAGCGGCGTGATGGTTAGTTAGTTATATATATATTTGGCAGTCACCCAGTGAAAGGATATTTCTGCCAGTGTCAAGTATTATTTTTGTTTACAAACAAAATAAAAATAGAAAATAATAATAACAATCAATACAAAATTTCGTAGTTTAAATGCGTTTAGCTTTATCATTTTAGAAATTGTGACCGCAATTCTAGAATTAGGTTCAGTAAGAAGGGTGGATACTTGGGTGGGGAGTTGGATTCCTGCCCGTGTTAAGCTATTTAGAAAGCTCTCCCTCTCTGTTGTGCTTACAAGCTCGGACACTGAAAGAACGTATGGTTTGCATCCCCTATATCTTGTCCACATTCGCAATGTAAACAAGTATTTGGACATACTCAAAATGTTGCAATTGATTTTTATTTCAATGTGGTGAAGTGCACATAATGTAAGAGGGGACGTTCGAGGGAATAAATACCAGAGGAAGCCCACGCCGCGAATACCTAAGCGACTTATTCGAGGACATGGGTTGCTCGACGTATAAGTAGTTGAAGAGGGTTTCGGAAAATAGACTAGAATGGCGAAGGAGATGTCATCTGTTGCTGTAGACTAATCAGGATTGAGACCAGAGAGAAAAGTGCCTATTGTATGTATTTTATTTTTCAATGTAATATTTTTCAGGTTACTCCGTATCGCTTTTGACGCTGCTGTTTGTGGCATTCTGTGAGATTGACGTGCAGTCATTCCCCACTACCGTCTCCTATAAGATAAATCTAATAGCCGTCTCTGCTGTAGCTCTGGGCTGCACTGTTCAACAATCCAGCTATTACGGATTCACCAGTATGCTTCCTAAACGATATACCCAGGCTGTTATGACTGGCGAAAGTGAGTTCCATTTTAAAAATTTTACATTATATAAGTACAAAAAAAATATTGAAGATATTAAAATACTAAAAAATAAATTAAATGAATTATATAATGTTATTTATTGATTTGGCGTTAAATTTGAGGAACTCCATTTTAATTTATGTATTAATTTTTAAATCAAACAGATTTTTTGAGTCTACTAAGTTGTATTTTATTAACAAAAACACGTGAAAATTTAATATTATGACAATTGTTTTGCCTAGTTATGGCATAACAATTGTCACAATATTAATTTTTTATGTGTTTTTGTTAATAAAATACAACTTAGTAGACTCAAAAAATCTGTGTTTGATTTAAAAATTCATACATAAATTAAAATATACATGTTAATCTAAAAAAAAACACAAAATAATAATTATAATAAATATAAATTATATTACCAACAAACATATATTACCAAGCACAAGAGCTTAGTCTCATTATTGGAGGAAACTGCGCAATTAATTTGAAGATTGTAAAAGTAGAAATGTCTAAAAAAAGTACAGTGGAACCTCTTATAACGAGGACCTTTCATAGAGTAATTTGTTTTGTCGGTAAATTAATTTTGTCATGAAAAAATTATATAAAATCATGTTTTTTAACCCCGGCCTTGCTGTGTTATTTAGTTTAACTATTTAGTTGTTATTTGATGCTATAAAATGCAGTTTCATCAAGAAATGTCAGTCCAAAACATAAATCCTTAGATTAAATATCTTCATATTTTAGAGTTTGATTTATTATGGCTCATTATTTTACTTATGATAAGGTATGCAATATCACCACAAAGAGTGAGTTATGTAATTCTGTGAGCTTTACGACAGCGGTTAGAAGATTTACATTTTAAGAAACTGTAAAAAATTGATATTTATCACAGGTGCGGCGGGAGTGTGGGTGTCTGGAAGTCGAATTTTTACCAAATTAATCTTGAAGGACGAAAAGAAAAATACAGAGTTGTTTTTCGGCATGACAATCATAACAATCTCATTCTGCTGGGCTTTGTATATAGCTGTTCGGAAAACTGCCTTTGTTGAGTTTTACATGACATTGTGCCAAGAGTCGAAGAGAAAAATTGTTTTAGAACCAACAGACGACACGGGATTGGTGAGTAAATAATAAGATTTTAAATATGTTCTTCTTTTAGTAACGTGATTAACCATCCCTATGGTTTATTAACCAAAAAGTGGGTTAAAAATCGTCAGGTTTTTTTTTCATAAGATTTCTCGATAACAATATGCACTTATTTACAATGTACCAGACAAATTTTAAAACAATATACCTATTTATGACCCTTTGCAAGTCAGAGGTTCTCAGTATAAGATAAATGGCGCATTATGTTACTAATTTTTTAGATGGAATTGTGTCTCCCATGAATAAAAACTGAAGCCGTACTCGTTTACGTACATTAAAAGTAATTTTTATTGATTTTTAGATGGACTTGGAGCCAAATGATACTCCAAAAGGACAATACGGGGTTTTAAAACTCCAAGTCAGTCCACCACCAGATGCTGGAATATCACTGAATTCGGATGACAGCTTGCCAACTAACTCTGTTGGTATGTCAACTAATGAACCATTTTTTTAAATGCATATTATATAATAATTTAATTTAATTATATTATAACCATCTTTTTATGTTTAGATGGTGGGCAATTTTCTGCATTCAGCTTCGCAAACCCTGTCTATGAGCCGACCAGCAATCCACTGAATACCCTGAATCAGTCTACGCTGCCGATATCAGGACCAAGTTTTAAAGTTGAAGACGTTATTGTGAGAAGCAAGAATTCAAGGTCACGGGGAGCATCTTGGTCTGGAATTAAATGTAAGCTTTTATTATATTTTGCACAGCAGAATATTTTGAAAACAGATGTTATTCATTTGTAGTGATAGTATTTATTATAATATTGCATCTAAATTTTCATTCCCATTTAGGATTTGACTGGTACTAATACCTTCTTGATATGCTATGCCATACATAGTATATGTTAGCCGACACTTATCATTTATGATAACTTGATACATTGATTGTTTTAGCCGGTATGCGAGCACGCTGGCAAGTCGCACAACAGATTTACCCGTACATGGTCTTCATTGCACTGGCATACTTTGTGACACTGTGTCTATATCCTGGAATATTATCAGAGATAACCAGCTGCCGATTTGGTTCCTGGATGCCCGTGATTCTGATGACAATATTCAATGTCGGAGATCTCATTGGAAAAGTAAGTCATTTCAAATTTTGTCACTAGCTACAGAATGTAAATTTATAAACTCAAGTCTATTTTTTTTTGTCTAATCACCTAAATGTAAAAATTTAAAATGAATGAAAGGAAATTGTTTTCAATTAATTTCTGCAATTATTGTGAAATTTAAAGCTACTAAAAATCAAATAAAATTACTGGAAAAAAAAACAATGTAATGAATTTATGTATATGTTTAACCAGCTGGTAAAATAAACAAGTGAAAAAGCTTATATAGTTACCCACATAAGTAAAAATTAAACTGAGGTCTTTTAAGGTTAGTACTAACTAAAAAATTACATGGATTTGATTGTCGTAACGCCATTTATGTGCCAGCCTATGAACTTTTCAGCCCAAGTGTTATATTAAAAAATATAAATAAGTTAACTGTACCTTTACTTTACCTTTCGTGAAAGTATTTTTTAATTTACATATATGTTTTAAAATATCAAGATAAAAATGTTTTGCTTCATGTTGCAGATGTTTGCATCCCGAGTATCGGAAATGGCGCGCAGCAAGATGGCGGCATGCTGCTCTCTCCGGCTGCTGCTCGTTCCTCTCATCCTGCTGTGCTGCGCCCCCCGCGGAGCCCCGCACATCGCAGCAGCTGGGGACCTGGCCCCCCTGCTGCTATCCCTGCTGCTGGGCATCACGGGGGGCACCCTGGGCGCGGCGCCCATGCTCGCCGCCCAACAGAGAGTGAGAAATGATGCCAGAGAAATGGCCGGTATGTCTAAAACTTTTTACTTTAAATAATATTCAGGAGTTGCTTGCGGTTTGACTTGAGCTAAGTGCACTTCATTCCTTACCTTATACATTGCATTTCAATCTGTCTATCTATTTCTATAATCAATTCACTTGACTCGAAACTTAATTAACGCCTCTTAATATAAGCTTAAAATTTTACTAATATTCAGGAGTGGCTTGCGGTTTGACTCGAGCTAAGTGCACTTAATTCCGTACCTTATGCATTGCTTTTCAATCTTTCAGTCTCTTTTTGTAATCAAGTCACTTGACTTAAAACTTAGTTAACGCCTCTAAATACATATATGCTTAAATTTTTAACTAATATTCAGGAGTTGCTTGCAGTTTGACTCGAGCTGAGTACACTTCGTTCCTTACCGTATGCATTGCATTTCAATCTATCTATGTCTTTCTGCAATGAATTCACTTGACTTGAAACTTAGTTAACGTCTCTTAATATAAGCTTAAAATTTTATGAAACTTACTAAAAAATCACAATGTTTCATAATAGTTTTTAAATATTTTTTTTGCCTTAATACTGTAGTAGTTTACGAGTTTGGCTGCCATGCTAGGGGTTTAATTGAATTCTTTGGGAAGTTAAATAAATATAAGTTATTTTTCACTCTTAATTTTTATTTAATATCCCTGGACTGGTACCTAAGACGTAGGATGGATCATATTTCTTCTTTTGTTGTCATTTTATATCATCTCACATAAATTTGGTTTGTTTTTGCAGGCAACATAATGACATTATCGTACAACGTTGGACTCACAGCCGGTTCCCTCGTGGCCTATTTACTAGACGCCATGCTCGGTCCGCAGCCCCAAGTCCCAACTTCATGCGCCGCCTTCTACCCGACTATCGGCCCCATGACTAAACTAACTACGAGGGTAACGAATGCCACTCTCGTGGAACTAACTACAATGGCGACTGCTATTATTGTCAACGCGACAACAAATACAAACACTCTAAGTAACATCACTACGGCTATATTCGCTGTAGCTACAAACCCAACAACAGTATCCAACTTGACTACAAATAACATCTTCAATACTAGCCTGTCTTTGAACGCTACGACTCATACATCTACCATTTCTTGGCAGTTGTAAATTCAAGTTTTTTTTAAATCTAAGACATAAAGATTATATCATTCTGATAGCATCTACATACATGCAATATATTTTTTAATTAATATTAAAAATGGATAGTAGATCAAGAATGAAAGACTAAAATGTGTAAATATTTTGAAGAATTTTATTCATTAAAAATGACTATTAATTCATGTATAATTGCATACTCTAAAAAAAACATGATTTTTTGTTCTTGTCTTGCTACAATCACATAATGATACTGAATTAGTGGTATATTTGAATATAATTGATGTGAATAATTATAGTTTTAACTACCTCTTCTCCAATTTTCTCATTTTTTCCAATCTACCAAAAATAAACAGATTTTTTTACTTTTATATTCCTTTCTAAGCAATTTAAAAAAATATATATTTTTTTTGTATTCATACTGACTTGACAGTGCGTACGCAATACGGGTTAGTGATATTAGATGAGTATCACATTGATTCATACAGATGGAGGTTGATTAACATCACGTAGGAGTAACATCGTTCTGGTCATGATTTTCAGCTGCAAGTGTAAAACCTGTTCATATTTTGAATAATAAAAAACAAAGAAAATTGATTAGAAAAAAAATATATTATATTGACAAAAGATGTCACAAATATTCTAGCATGACAAAACATTTTTTTTCAGTGCTGTATTTATTTTAAAAGTTTGACTCTATTGGAATTGTATTTATTACTTTTTTTTATTTATATTTCTTTCCAGCTTTTGATATTAAATTTTCAAATGTAATGGTAGTTAAAAATACGAAATACGCAACCAAATTTGTGCACCGATTAATGTGATTAGCTTTAAACGATTAAATCCAACAATGGGATTTATTTTGAATATTTTATTATTTATTTTGGTTTTTGAATTTGATTAATCATGTCTAGTTTATTTACATAATATAAAACATATAATATAACAGAAGCATAAATGTGACTCTATAAGTAGTTTCAGTTTGTAATTGAAAATGCATGATATTTTATCTTCCTAAAATAATTATCGTAATATTATAAATTTAAAAAGAATCGAAGAAAACCTTACTATAATTATTTCAGCAATGTAACATAATAATTAAGATAGAACATAAAAAGAGTTAACATAATTATTAGGATTCAAAATGTTAGGGTTAGTTTATAAACATGCCAAATATTTTCTTGTTTTATATAAACAATATTTTGCTCACTAAAATTACTTCTACTATATATGTACTTGTTATTTTAAGTATATTATTTATAAAACTTAGTTAAAAACCATGTTGTGAAATTTGTTTTAAAAATAACTGTTTTTAGTTTCATATATGTTATGTATATATTTTTACTTTAATACTAAGTGAGTAATCGAAGCTTAGCGCTTAGTGTTAAAGAATGTTTATTTTTCAAATTGTAGATATCTGATACATCATCACTAAAATAAATTATGATTAATAAAAAGTAATTGTTATTGCAAACGTTTTTTACTTAAATTTTTGTGTAAAAAAAATTGATAAACCCCTTGCCCGATTTGTTGCTAATATAAACGGGCAAAAAAGAGCCTTTGCGGATTTCTTCATACCTGGTATGGGCACTCCGGTAAAGAAATAGTTCAAACCGATTTTACTGTATTATCTTATGAGGTAGTTGAGGTATTCTCGCAGGTTGGCTCTATGTGTATGGACTGTTGTGGACCCAGTTGCGCAATATGAGTATTATTCTGGTATATTTGCTATTAAAAAATATGAACAAAATTTATTATGGCCCGTGAAACTATTATTAATTTAATATTCAGTTGTGTAAATAAAGTGTCGGGTCGTGGTCCCGTGGCTAGTGTCGCGGGCTCTTGAGTAAGAGTTTCTTGGTTCAAACTCACTCTACCACAATTTGATACCTATTTCTTATAATGAGCCGCTTAGGCTCACAGAAATAGTATGAAATTGAAGTATTTTTGTAAATAATAAAAAACAAAAATACTTCTCTTTAAAAAAAAAAAACAAATACCGGATGGAAAACCTTTGTGTATCGATGTTAGTACCAGTTTTAAAAGCAGTTCATTATTTTAAGTTTTAACATTCAATGAAAGCATTTAAAAAAAAAACAAATACTGGAATGTTATTTGATGCCTTGCAGTAATGCATTATTTTATTTTAGAAATTTTAAAAAACCTGCCTTTCAAAATAAAATCTTCATTAAAACTCATGTCAGAGAGTTAAACACTATTACCAGACCTTTAACTTCTAAACTCTTGTCGAAAAAACATAAAAGAGAGGCTTAATGAAGTTCTCACTTGTGCGTACTGACCATATATAAGTGCGAGTGAGAACTCTATCATGCCTCTTTTACACTTTTAAAATTAAAATAGCTGAAATGAAATAAAAATAAAATAATTTGGACTTAGTATTGACTTAGGTATGTAGAAAAGATATTTTTTAGTCTATTCACCAAGGTTGTGTGTGATAACTGGTGATAAGGTGACTTCTCACATACGATTCCCACCAGAATATATTATATTTATATATGCTTTTTAGACTGCCACCAAAAGATGCACCATTTGGCATGGATAAGAAAAAGGAGAACAAATGAGGTAAATGGCTTGAAAATAATATTGCTTAGGTAAGTACTAATAAGTAACTCTTTTAAAAAAGAATACTGTGAAATAAAAAAGTATTTAAATATCTATGAGTGTTATTAATTTGACATTAACAAAAAAAAATCAAAATGTGATACAGGACTATGTAAAAATTTATACATATATTATTTTTAATATAAATAAAATATTTATTCAAAATGTGGAAATAAGGATATTTTTAATAAAATGTTAATCAAAATTTTTATGTAAAAATTCAAATACAAGAAAAGCATGTAAACATTGTAAATAATATTCTCAAAATTTTTAGTAAAATTTAGATTCATTTAATAATAAAAAATAAGGTGAGTATTAGAGAAAAATATTTAATTTTTATTAGAAAGTGTTTGCTGATATTTTATATAAACAAAAAAAAACTATAATACTTGTCTTATCTGCAAATTTTGTCCCCTTTGAAATGTATGCTATTAATTATCTATCAATAAAATACGTATTTGCACGGTGTTACCGTTAAAATATTACATAACACCTGGTGTTCTATCCTCAGTATATACTAGAAAAAAATCTAACGAATGTGTAATCAATAATAGTATGAACACATTTGTTTTAATAATTGTGTTTCTATCACAACTCAAAAATATTACTATGGAGCTTTGTTTAATCAATATCATAATATTATCAAAGGACTTGACATGATAGCACTAACTAATAAATATTTATACATTTTTAATTGTGTTTAAGGATTTGGATTACCCAAAATGTCTCACAATACATATAATAAACTATGGGCAGAAGCGAGAATCGATTTGTCTGAAGCAGCTAATATCGATACATTCCTTCAAAATGAACCACATCCGCAGCCCGAAAAAGAAATTTTTCATGCCGCACTTAGTGAGGTGTATTACAAGTACATAGTTGCCTCTAATAAACTACAAGAGTGTTACGATCAAATTGTTCATCCCCAAAAACGACTTTTAATTAGAAAATTGCTGGATGGATGTCTCGGTCGGGTTGTGGAATTGAAAACGGATTTGGAAGGTGTTGATTTATCGGAACACAGTTACAATGATGATGTTTTAATGAAACTACGCCTCTCTCCAAATGATGCCGAAATAGTAGTACCAAAATATTTTAGAAACGAACGACTAGAGGATATAAAGTACAAAAAAGAATTTATTGAAAACGTTCTGCAGAACTTAGGTTACGAAGAGGGGGAAAGTAAAAAAATACAGTTGACGGAACTCGAAGCCATTAAAATTATACAAATTCACGAAAGAGCGAGACAGGGAAGGCTGAGGTAAACATAATATATATGCTTGATTGCTACTATGGCGTTTCCTGCAGGGGTAGCGAGGGAGGATGGAACACCTAGCACACATGTCTGTCCCGTCATACACTCCTAGTTTCTTTTGCTTTCATGCATCTAGATATATACTTTTGACACAGCCAGATTTGATGTTACAAATACATAGTTTGGTATCAGTTCGGTTTTTGTTCGCCTCAGTAGTGTAGTAGTCAGTGTGTTTGGCTACTGCGCTAAAGATTCCGGGTTTGATTCCCAGGAGGGTCAGAATATATATAAGTGATTTTTCAGTTGAATATAAATTATTTCATATTACCCTGGACTGGTGCGTGAAACTCAAGGCTTATCACCTTTTCTTCGTGTGTTTAACGATCAAGATAACTGCTTCTAAACGATGCAGTGCCCTTTGTACCATTGGGTTAGAAAAGAAAATAGTTTGGTCCTGCTGGGACTTCCTTAGATTGTTCTTCCCTTTCCCTACTCTCACATTCATATTTTCAAATTATACTAAAACATTCTCTCATTTTCTATTTGCTCTATATGCCTTAACTATCTTAAAGAGGCTTCACAGAAGCTCAGATTACTTTCATGACATTCAATTTGCTTTCATCATTCATTTAGAATTAATATAGACATTTGAAAAAACAGATTATTACATTCTTTGTTTTTTAGATGTATTTTCATGAAGGAAATTCGCCTGTTGAAAGAACAAGGGAAACCAGAAAGAAAGGAAGAAATAAGTTACGTTTCTGCACTAATGATTCAAAAGATGTGGAGAGGTTTTATTGCTCGTCGGAATGTAAAGAAACGGAAAATGGAAGAAATGATACTGATAGGAATGATACAAACACCCCTCAAGGAAAGCGAAACTCAAATGCAAGTAGAAAAGGTATAGAAACAATTTTTATAGAAAGTATTTATAATACACACGCATATATTTTCTAATTTATTAATTTTTGGTGTTGATATTTTCCGTTTTTTCAATTGTTTTCTAGACACAAGAACATAGACGTGCTGTACAGGCTGAAAATGAAAAGAAATATGTAGAAGCTCTGGAGAAAATTGAAACAAATATTAGGGACAAGAAAGGTGTTCTCATAATGGAAGAAATCACGGATGAAATAAGGCATTGGTTCAGAGAGACTTACGACCAATCGGGAAAAATGCCCGAGTTCCCACCAGAAGAACAGGGAGGGTCCAGAGCTATGTTTAAGAGTACTGAAGGTAAAAGGTTTTTTTCATAAAATCACTCATAAAAATATATGTATCAGTATTATTATTTTTTACTAATGCAATATTTAGGTGAAGAAACTGAATCAAGTGTCAGCTCTTCTAAGGGATCTAAAAATAGTAAAGATGGTAAAAAAGATAAGGAAGAAGGAAAAAAAGAGGAAAAAAAAGAAATTGGCTACAAAATACTTCCCACCAAATTACTACCTAATGTCGTTCAATCCAACAATGAGTATGTTTCACTTTGTATATTTGATTTAAATAATATAGCAACTGTACTGAAATATATATACTTTTGAAATTAATATTGCAAAATGTTATGGCTAAAATATATTATTTTTAGATATGAAGAAATGTGGAAATATAAAGATGAAAAAGATAATATAAATCAACTTCATGATGAGGTTATAATTCGAGAAGACAAATATAATCTTGTGGAAGGGGAAATACGAAAAGTTGCGGATGAACTGATGAGAGCAGAGCTAGATTTACTTCAAGCTGCGTGGGATAAAGACCATGGTCAAAAAACCAAAAAGAAAAAGCCTAAAAAAGGTAGAAAAGGGGGAAAGAAAGGTAAAAAGAAGAAAGAAAAAGACCTCACACCGGACAGAACTACGGAGTCTTTATTTGAAGAGTTAATAATGAATGGAATAATAAAAAAGTATCCAGAAGTTTCTATTGATTCATATATAGGAGAGAATTCTTATGCCGCTTATGAATTTCGGAAACTTGGAAAAGAACCTTTGCCATGCTTGGGAGATATTCGACAACTTGTAAAACAATACTGCATTATTCCCATGGGATCAGACACTCTACACCAAACATTACCTCTAGTCAAATCAGTGCTCATTTCAGGTAAACTATATTGATGTCCACTGCAGTGTTAAAACTCAAGAAAGAGAGATCTTTCATTTCCTTGGGTATAGATCAATTTAAACCTAATTCCGCATTGACAGTTGTTGACATGACTTGTGTATTTATGAAACAAATTTATGTTGCACAAACAATATTTATTTAATATTTAGTCATCTAACGCAATAATTAATATCATTCTAGGTTCTCGTGGAAGTGGAAAGAAAATGTTGGTTCACGCTATATGCACCGCAATAGGTGCGGTTCTTTTTGACTTGTCTCCTGCAAATCTGGTGGGAAAGTATCCAGGAAAACCAGGATTGATAATGCTTGTTCATTTGATTTCTAAAGTTTCGAGATTACTACAACCATCCGTTATATTTATAGACGAAGCTGAAAAACCATTTCTTAAGAAGGTCCCGAAAACAGATTTAACAGACCCTAAGCGTTTGAAAAAGGACATACCGAAAATAATAAAAAGTAAGTTAGAATTTATTTTAATTATAAGTAGATAAGAGTAGTCAAACTTTAAAAAATATATTTAAGCACATCGATAGACTCATAAAGAAAAAAACTCAGCAAGAAAAATAATTTTGAGAATTTTGCATGGACAGCTATTTTTATTATTTTACTTTTTAGGTATCTCTGCGGAAGACAGAATATTAGTGGTTGGAACATCATGTGTTCCTTGGGATGCTGATGTAAAATCCTTACAAGCTGCATTTCAAAAGTATATAATGATACCTCGCCCAGATTATGGCACCGTCTCTAATATGTGGAAAAACCAACTAAGGCAATATAGCGGAATAGGACCCTTGTTTGAAGTTTCTGCTATTGCAAAGTTATCTGATGGTTATACTATTGGTAAGCATGTAATAAAATAATTACTGTATCATTTAAGTATTACATATAGTTAATGTTTTTTTTCTATTGTCAATAGGTGAAATCCTGAGGGTCCTTAAAAGCGTTATTACCACAAAAAGGATGCTTCAACTACGAGTAATACCTCTAACTGCAAATGAGGTGATTCTAGCTTTGAGTAAACACGATCCAGTTTTCAAGGAAGAAGATGAAGCGGCTGAACAATTTTGGTGGAAAACCGCGGTTGGACGGCAAAAAACAGCATATCTAGAAGCTCTTCAAGGAAATAAAAAAACTACCAAAAAATGAAAGAAAAATTAAATAATATCATTGACCAAGTTTTACTGATTGCAATTTTATATAAATAACTTATATTTTTTTATCTCACCTGTACACAACAAATAAAAAAATAAATAATGGAAACATTTCTATCAAACCTTTAACTGTCAACTAAATGCAAATTAAGATGAGAGAAAATCTGCTATATGAAAAAAGTCATTCTAGAATTTGTAACATTTTTAATCCTTTGATTTTTACTTATTTATTTTTTATAAAAATGTCAATAATATTAGTATATAACCACTCACTGAGATTTTTATGTCTACCGGTTTCGAGACGTACCCGTCTCTTCGTCAGGACAATCACTACCACAACATGCAAACAATACCACCCTTCACCACCATAGCACCATTTATACACTTAAAACTACACAAAATATTTAACACATGCAATTTTTGGTCGACCCGAAGACCAACATGCACTAAATGTTTCAGCACAAACATGCGTTACGAGCCAAGGTTAAACATGCACTGCTTTAATTTTTGTTTAAAATTCTTTTTCATCCTTTATAACACGATTTTTAACTGTCTAAAAAAATGGTATTATGCAGAAAATCAAAGAGGATTTGAAAATTTTCATTAATTTTTATTATTTTAACACAAAGTCTCATGCCACTGTAAAGATTGATATACCACTTCATTTTCATTCTTTAAAAAAGCATAAACAGTCAATTTATTGACAGAAACTCCCAGTCTACCGAAACCCACAATGCTGGATAGTTGCAATTCCTCTTCTTGCGATGTTAAACACTTAACAATATACATGGCATGAAATTTAGCAGGGTCTCCTAAAAAAAAATATGTTTAAAACAAATGAAAATAATATTTCTCCTGTTCAAGCAAGTCAGTAATTGATTAACACCATGGTGTATATTTGAATAATGAGATTAAATTTTATCACAAAAAGTAATATTTTGTTTATAAAATATCCTTACCTGGATAAACCAAAAAGTCACCTCCAAATTTAGTTCCGGCAGTTATGTAGTGACCCTTTTTCCACAAATCTTTAAAAACTGCATATCGCAGTTTTCCTTCGTCTGACGTTACACTAGGATTCAATTTGCTTATGTCAACATCTTTTGTACCTAAAAAACTAAACATTTTTAAATAAATTTCAAAATAAGTTACGATAAAACTGTAGAATTATAGCTGACAGCATTAGATTATTTTATATTTTTTATTAATATTAATTAATATTGGAAATATGGTTGGTCCTTTACATTCCTATATAATTAGTTACTGAAAAATGTATAAGAGTTGAATTTTCTGAAGGCAAAATTATGTTAAAAAAGTGTGTTTAAAATATTATAATTTTTTTTTTTCAAAAGGAAAATTTCAATTGTTCATAGATATAATATGAGGTGTATAGGAACATTTTATAATTATTTATTGGTAAATATATCTAGTTATTGATTGCATATCTATATATAATTAGTTACTGAAAAGTATATGAGTTGAATTTTCCGAAGGCAAAATTATGTTAAAAAAGTGTGTTTAAAATATTATAAAATATATTTTTTTCAAAAGGAAAATTTCAATTGTTCATAGATATAATATAAGGTGTATAGGAACATTTTACAATTATTTATTGGTAAATATATCTAGTTATTGATTGCATATCTAGATAATAAGAATCGAAATAATCGGCGGGTATGTATGAGGAGATGCATGAACTTGGAAGAGGCGAAATATGTTTGCAAAAACAGAGTGGTGTAGCATTATATGCTCTCTGCCTACCCCCGCGGAAAAGTGGCGTGATGGTAAGTTAGTTTTGTATAAATCTAGTGTTTTCTTTAAAAATAATTGTTTCAATGGAGCTTTTCTTCTTCTGATCTTAATGAGACGCCATTGTGTTTTTTAATTATCCTCAAATATGAAATTAACACTCTCTATTGTGATCATATTCTTCCAAGATAGTAAAAAAATATATCAAGATCCATGCAGGATTAGATCATATTCTTGATTGTCAATGTTTTAACAATGACAAATAAATGGTATTTTTTGGATTTTGCAAAATAGCAAAAGGGAAATGTCCAAAAGTTGAGGACTACCGGTACATTATGTCAAAAGTAAAATAGAATTTGAAACTCAACTGTATGGCCAAGGGTGTTCAGTAGGAATTTGAACTAATGTATTTCCCATACTAAGAGGTTGTATCTTCTGTATTTCTTCTTGAAGCATACTATCTCGATTACAATCTGAAAATCCAGAACAGTTATCATTAATTACAAATGCAGTACATAAAAAATAGCTCCGTTGAAGTGGGATAAATAAATGACTTAATTTTTGTGTGTTTGATTTTGCACCATTGGGTGCAGATAAGGGTTAGAAGAAGAATAATTTTGGTGTTTATTTTCAATTCGAATTTCAAAACCCTCATCCGCACCTGATGGTGCATAGGGCACAACATCATATAAACGCAGTCTTATCTTAATTGTCAACACATGAAGGAAAGGGTATCAGCCCTCCGCTTCAGGTACCAATCCAAGGTAGTATTGAATAAATATTAGAGTGAAAAAAAACATATATTTATTTAACCCCCTCCCCGGAATCGAACCTGGGACCTCCAGTACGATAGACGAGCGTGCTGACTATTATACTATGGGCGTGGACTACATTTGAATGATATAAAAAAAAAACACATATAATAATATCATAAATATTTACCTAAAACTTTTCCTTGGATAGCCAACTTTTTTTGTTTTCCAGCTATAATCATATCTATTCTTGAACAAATTTGCTCTACACGTTTTTCTTTCATACATTCTACTTGTTCGGAGTACAATCTAAAAATATAAATGATTTAAGTTAAAACTAATTTCAAATATCATGTTTTTTATGGATAATTTTTAATAAGAAAAAAGCATTTAAATATGTCAATTGTTTTATCATAATACAGTGAAATCTCTATCTATCGTTCCTCGTATAATCATTTTCCCCGATGTGTCGTTTATTTCTTCTACCCTGAATTCATTTCATATAGAAATAGATCAAATCTATCATTTCTGTATCACCATTTTACCGCATTTATCGTTTGAATTATATTTGGTATATTTTGTCTGTGTTTTTTACATTCTTATGAATTTTGTTACATTCAATAACAATATTCCAATGTGTGGGATAGAAACTATCGAAAGCTTGTGTGACGCGAGGTTGGCGGACGCTGCAGAAGAGGTCAATATTGATGAAGAGGAGCCGCTGGCTGTACCTTCATTTTCAGAAGCATGCACACTCTTTGAAAGATTGAACTTTCTACATATTCGCATTCAATAACTGATGCTGAAATAGGTATTATTTGCAAAGCCGAAAATATACTGTTGACTTACGGAAATAAAACAGAAAAAATAAATATCAATCACAGATTATTTACAATGCAATAAATATGCTTGTTACTATTTTTTGGTTCTGTTGCGCTTTTTCTTAAAAAAACATTTATTTACATCTAAAACATGTATCTTCTTAGAATCTCAATCTACCAATGGTTATGCAGATTGGGAGGACGGTATCTTTACTCAATCGAATCTCCTTGTATATTGACTTCTTAATCCCACATTCGTAATTTTTTTGAATAGGTCCCTTTAAAAACGATAGATAGAGGTTTCACTGTACATATAGTTTTACATACTTTTTCTCAGTTTCTTCCGCTAAATTAATGATATTGTCTGCTGCCTTATGACATAAATCTGTTGATTCTACAAGTTTACAAAAACCTTCTTCAACAAGCAATGCTACCTCTTCGGACATTAAAGTCATCGGAAATCCTGGAAAATTTAATTGAAAATTACTCTAACATAGTAATATTAAACTGCACATTTAAACATTCCAACTAATTTCTTACCATGAAATCCTCCATGTCGTGGAAAGGGTGCAATTGCTCCAATCAATTCACCAATAATTCTATATGTCATACGAATTTTCATCCAATCTATAAATTTAATGGAATATAACTTAATTCATAGAAGCGTAAAAAATATTCCTACAATTTTCCATAAAAATAGCTAGTAAAAAAATACTATGGATAATTCACAATTTGAGGAAAAAACTCTATTATATACAAAAAAATACTGTTTAAAAAAAAAGCCAACGAAAAATTGGTGATTGAACAATGGATATTATGATCTTGAGTCTGAGACTACCACGACCACAAACTCATACTTTTGTTAGATTTAATTTTATATTAAAAATATGCTTCGAGAATCAATAAAACGGAGTTTGATTTATTTATCAATTATGTGGAGGTAGATTTCTTACCGTCAGCATTCCAAACGAAGGCTTTACCATCAGAATAATACAACGTTATCATAATTTACGATATGATAACTATTTGCTTTTACTGTGAACTTAAAATTTAAAAAAACGCTTTTATTGGTGAATTATAATGGTAATATTTTATACATATTTATAGAAATTTAAAAATATTCAAATTCTCCAGCCGCTGTCACTGTCATCGTGACATTTGGTTCCATAGATTTCAACATTTCATAGATCAATAGGCCAAACATAAATAGTGAAACACCTTGGGCAGGCTATAATGTGGGTCCTACAACAATATTTTGAAATGGCATCACTCATCAAAGAAAGGAATTCGAATATTTTTGAGTATTTTGACATTTCTTCCCCGGCTTGTTTAAAAATATTGGTTGGATTTGGAAGAATATGAAATTTACAAATAAACCACGTTGAAATGGCTCAGCGTATATTAATAGGTGAGTAGATTTTTAATAACTTCAGTTATTTATAAACGAATGTAATTTTAAATTCCTATTTTTTATGTATTGTGGCATAATGCTTGTAAATAAAAATTATATAACCATATCGAATAGGCAAATCTTTTATATCCAATAATAGCTGTTTTATCGCTTTATTTACTGAATATAGTTCAGAAGTATAAACTAGCGTTATTTTTATCCTTGATTGCCATACTACAAAAAATCATAATTTCAATATCATCGCTATATAAGAGCTTTACTGACTATCCTTAACCATTTCTGTAGTCAACCTCTTGGAAAAAAGTGGGTCTAAAAAGCCACATTTTAAAAAAATCATATTTTGAAATATAATAAATCAGTATAAAACATAAATAAACAATATTAGGAAAAAAACAAAAGGAAGAATGGATATATCTAGACTGGTGGGGGAATGGCCCGAGCTGGATTTGGGCAAATCACTAAAAAAAGTTTTGTGTACAATGTGCTCGAACTGGATTCGGGCAAATCACTGTGTCAGCAAAATACCTACCCGAATTGTATTCGGGCAATCACACAAGGTTAATATCAATCACATGCTATTACTGCACATCAGTGCCTGCAAGACGGTAAATGGCTTTAAGATAGGGTCAAAGTACTCAAGTCTTTATTGAATTAATTCTTCATGTAGTATGGCTCAAAATATATTTAATTGTTTACAGGTGGAGGAACGGGATTTATTGGCAAACAATTGGCTCACTTTCTGAAGTGGAATGGTTATGAAGTTACTATTATATCACGTACACCTTCCAAGAACGCTATTACATGGGAGTACTTAGCCAGACATGGAATACCCAAAAGAACGGCATCCGTAATCAACTTGTCAGGAGCAAATGTACTTGATTTTACAAAACGATGGACACCTGAGTAATTATACATATTTTATTAGTGGTATATTTTATTGGGTTTTAAGATATTTAAGTTTGCACTCTGTTTTGACTAGCCACTGTGGTGGCGTGATGGTTAGCGTGTTTATCTACCTTGCTGAAGGTCCCGGGTTCGATTCCCAGGGGGGGTGAAAATAAATATTAGTAATTTTACACTCCATTTATTCATTTATTTAATATTACCCTGGGCTGGTCCCTGAAGCGCAGGAGTGATCACCTTGTCTTCTTGTAAGTAACAATCAACATAACACTGTGTCAATACGACTCAGTGCCCTATGCACCATTGGGTGCAGATAAGGGTTAGAAGAAGATGTTTTGACTATAATCTACACATTATTAGCTTAATGACCTCAATGCTGGCATTATAATATAGGAAAAAACTGTTCATTTTGAGAAACATTGCTTTAATCAAATGTATGTTCCCGATAGTTACCTAAGACAGCGTCGGCATAGATTGTTTCACATTCCTATACACAGGACCAACCTGCCGATGGTTATGCCTGCAGGAAGAGTACCGCTATGTTGAACAATATCTCATTGGATATTGATCTGTTCCATGTGTCTGAAGGAGTTTTCCGAAGCGAGATTCTTGCATATTTTAAATTTTAATGTAATTTAATGTATACGCTTCAAATTTTAAGTTTGTAATGTGCATGTTAATTGTAAATAAATTGAATTGAATTGAATCTATAATAAATTGTTTGTTAGATTCAAGCAAACTGTATACGAGTCCAGGATAAAGACAACATGTATGCTTGCTAAGGCTATAGACGAGAGTTGTGATAAACCAGCTTCCTTTATTGTGATGTCGGGAGTTGGGATTTATCCCCCCTCCGACTGTGTGAACTATAACGAGTACACAGAGGTCCACGAGTTTGACTATCTCTCCAAGCTGTGCCACCACTGGGAAAGTGCAGCTGAACTGAAAAATCCGGGAGTGTGCAAAACGGTAAGTTCACTCAAACATAAATAATTGTGATCTAACGCATCAAAAGCCACTACAATAATTGTGATTTTATATACCAAAAACAGCTATATTATATTATTATAAATATAACATCATCATCATCATCAAACCCTTATCCACACCCCAATGATGCATAGGGCACTGCATTTAAACGCAGTGTTATCTTGACATGAAGGAAAGGTGATCAGCCATCCGCTTCAGGTACCAGTCCAGGGTGATATTGAATAAATATTAGAGTGAAAAAATCACTTTATTTGACCCCCCCTGGGAATCGAACCCGGGACCTCCAGAATGATAGTCGAGCGTGCTGACCATTACACTATGGAGGCGGACAATATAACAAGTAAATAATAATGTTTTAATCTTCTCTTTTGACTGTTTACACTCTAAGAAATAATCTGTTTTTCCAATTCATCCTGTATGCAATACCGCTTATCATGGCCCTACTTAGACTCCAATTTTACAAGTTTTATAGCCTATCCTACTTGTGAGTTATTATAAATTCATGTAATTTATAATTGAAAATTGTAGGCTAAAACATTTTTTTATTAACACTTGAATGCCTACTTTCCCACTTGCATAAGGTACCTATATTTTTCCTACATAAATTCTATGTATTTCTTTTATTAATATAACAAATCGCTTGATTTTTTTTATTTAAGTAAATTACCTCTATTACCATATGAAAACCAATCATACAATATTTCGTAGTCGTACAGGAGAAAGTGACCAACTAACAAAACGTAAAATGTTCAGGAGGGCCATTCAAGTCACTTTTGCTTGGCAAGAAAATAAACATCAATGCAGTTAGTCATTTTTAACAAGTCAATATATTATACTTACAAGTTTAAAATCCGGTTTGGGATTTTTTTCAGGGCAATATTAAGCTAGTAAGATATCAATTGTCAAGTTACTCTATTTACATTAACCACCCTGCTTGTTAAAATCCTTGGTTTTTATTTTCATAAGATTTCTCATATATAACAATATTTATTTACAATGTACCAGACAATTTCGAAAACAAAAGACCCATTTTTGACCTTTTTTTAAATTCTTTGCAAGTCCGAGGCTCTCAAAGCAAAAGGTGCTGGAATTTTTTGGTAATATAATATTCTAGTGAATATTTTTACGAATATATTTTGTATCAATCAACATAATCTCGACATATTCTGCAAATGAGATAGCCAGTGATATTGACCTCTAAATAATAAATGCGCCATATGACTTATTTGTATACATAGGGTGAGTAGGAATAATTTGACAAATCATGGAATGTTTCTGAAGTTGCGGGTTTATTTTTTTGTACCTAAACATGCAGGGTACGGCTTGTAGCATTCGGGCAATAATATAGCGGACTTATCACATACGTTTGTATGGGTGGGGCGATTGAGTCAAATTGATTTTTCATTTTAACCCAACATATAAACTATTTTAGGTTTCAATATATATTTATTTGAATACTGTAATTTAACAAATTTCATTGTTTTTGACATCTGCCTGGGTACAGAGAATAGAGCATGGTTTTATTTTAGTAAAAAAATTACATAAAAACTATAGAAAAAAAATACATGTATACATCTCGGCTGTCCAAATTTAAAACACAGTAAGGGACATTTTTTTTGTAGTACATTTTATTGCTTTTTTGGACTAAGTAGAATCTACTTAGTCCAAAAATGCAAAAAAAATATACTACAAAAAATGTCCCTTATTGTGTTTTGAGTTTGGACAGCTGATCTGTACAAGAAATGTTTTCCGTATATAAGTTTGACTTTCTAAATGCCAGCTCACCTTTGCTGTATCAAATTGCTGATGAAAGAGAATTCTGTGCTATTGGTACTGTTAAATTCTCTTTTTTAGTGTCATGGTGCTACAAGTTTTTTTTTTATATTTGAAGCATTTGGTATATGGTCAGATATTTTAGAGAACATTAGTTTTGTTAGTATATCTCTCATATATATCTCTATGTCTCAATCTCTTTATCAGAACGACCAATACAGCAGCATTACATTAAAAATAATTATGTGTACTTACAATGTCCATTTTTGGTGATTATTTAAAGGTGAATATTCGCAGTGGAGTGGTGCTCGGAAGGGAAGGAGGAATGATAAAGAATCTTTATCTCCCATATTTTTTTGGACTGGGAGGCAGAATTGGAAATGGATTGCAGTACCTGCCCTGGATTCATATTGATGATCTCATACAGCTGTTTTACTTTTGTATTAAAAATGATGTGGAAGGGGTATTAAATGGTGTATCCCCAATGGCTACAACTAATAGTCAATTTACAAGAGTAAGTAGTTATTTTACATTAAGAAAAAAAAATGGTAAAAAATTCTCGAAACACATCATTAAATTCAGATCTTCAATGTGGTCATTTTGTGAGTCTAGCATCGGGTAGTAATATAGATAATATTCATCTACCAATCTTCAGAGGAAAAAATAAGGCACAGAATGTCCAAAATTATGCTTGAAGCCAATAATGCTCGATGAGTATAAAAAATGATAAAAATTTCATTAATTTAGATTTTTTTTTGAAAAATCTCTATTATCCTCCCAAAACAATATAGTTCACTTTTCCATAGTAATCACTGAAACTATAGAAAATTTCAGATTGTTTTAAAGCATAGATATTTTTTAGTTTTTATTTGATTTTTCGCATTCTATGTACAACTAGTAACCATAGTCAACCAAATAATGTAATGCACATAAATTTCATCCAAAGTCACATCAAATTTGGGACTTCCACTCTTCTTATATCCTATACATATTTATAATAACTTCTGTTTTTAGGCTTTCGCTAAGGCTATGAGTCGCCCAGCTCTCTTTCCAGTACCAGCGTTTGTGATGAATCTCCTACTTGGAAAAGACCGGGCAATTATGCTGACCCAAGGGCAGTGGGTCACTCCAAAAAGATGTCTAGAATATGGATTCACCTACAAGTATTGTGATATTGAAGCCGCGTGTAAAGCTGTTGCTTACTTAATTCCCAAAAACTTTTAATTTAGATAATTCATTATTCTCATTAAATTATTCTGTAATTAATGGCTTATGAAAAAAAATAGTAAATTACCCTGTATTCTTACCGAGGAAACGTTCATATATATCGTAACATTGTATTGTCTGAGGCCATATTAAAAGAATATATTTTACTTTCAAAAATGTATTTTAAATTATGTCATTTGAAGCGCGATAACATTTTTTTCGGAAAGAATATATAAAATATTATTAGTTGCGCAAATTCCTAGAATTTCACCATCACGATCGAGAGATACGACTTGTTGCTGTCCAACATTTACTGGTCTATTTTCTCCGCCGCCAATTCTCTGCCTCAGTTGACATCCTTCCCTTGGCGCGGCCTTGCTCCTGTACACGAACAAGTGTCTGTTGGCTTCACACACCACGCCGTAATTCATGTTGGGGGGACAGACTGTGAACTTCTTCTGCTGTTTCGATGATTGGACATATCCGAATGCGAGTAACGTGCCTTCGTGATTGACGGGCCAGATTAGCGCATCTTCGCTGAGCTGGCTAGGTTGCCATATGCAGGTGTCTACATCATGCCGAAGTCCCAAGGCGGGAGGGTCGGAAGGAGTTAGGGCGACAGTCAGGATCACCTGATGGACACTCAACGGAGCTTGATGGGTGACTTTATGGGAGGCGGCATCAATTCTCACTGAAATTTAAAGTTTATATGTTTAAAATATGGTGATAAAGATTGGCAAATATAAAATTCCTTTTATTTTAATTTCTTGCCTCTGAAGGTAAAAGGAGGAAGAAAATATGGAACAAAGGCAAAATAAAGGAATAGGTTAGTGATCAGCAGTTACGAAAAGTTGGATATTTTTTTTATATTTTTATCGAGTTATTTTTTTGTTATAATCCAAGATACTAGGTACTTGCAATGCAATATGCATGGGCGTGTGTCGTACCTATGGTGTTTGATATTATTATGTCACATTTATCTTTAATGCGACGCAATGAGAGGTATGTATGTCACATTCTACTTTACATTTTTGTCTATTTCGGTATTGCAGTGATCGGACAATACAATAAATGAAGAGTTTCTGAGGTTTGTAATTGATATGTGTACTGCATGTAAGCATTCTTCTTTTTGATATCCATAGTATGAATGAATGATGGAATGACTTGAGGCTGAATGTGTTGGTATGGAAAACATCAGGCAAGAACAAAAGTGGCAGACAGTGAGACATAATTTTTAATCTACCAATGGATTTATTGATTTCTAATTAAATGCAATCGGAAATATGGTTTTGAGATATAAAACTTTTCGGGATAAGTGCAGTTAAGAACTGATCAAGTTATATCTTAACTACTGAAATTTCGCAATGTAAGTATTATTTTTGAATATATATAGAGTGTGCCTCGCTAAATGTTGATGGAAAAGGTCATAGAGAAATGTAATAAGTCAGAAAAGGCCAATTACTGAAACTTAATTAACTGAAACTACGAGTCTTTTTTTCAATCTTATTAATGAAAAATTAAACAAAAACTACCTAAGCAAGTATTCTCTTCAGAAACAGCATCACATTCTTCCAGCTGCTGGTTGTTGAAGGCAGCTGGCGTGGCCTCGGCGGACAGTTCAGTATCGCTACAGAGGTGCGCCAGCCTGCGATGGACTTCCTCCACCAGCCCAGGATGCATCACTTGCTCGCCATTCTCATCTCCTCCAGCCAAGAAGTCAGCCCACATGGCTCCAGATTGATATTTAGTCAACAAGACATCTAACTTTCCGTTTTCGTCCACATTCCACGTAGTCAACTCAATATCGATCATGGAATGCAACTCTCCTTTCAACAGCTCATTACCTTTGTAAATTATTGTTACAGATTTAGAAGAAGTTTCTATTTTAAGAGATGATTTGTCATAGTTTTTATCCAATTGGAGGGTTAATGTTATATCCTCGCCAGTCTGGAGCCATGTGTAAATCAGATTTTTTTCTATCGGTTGTGGTTGGTCAGCGATCACACTATTTAAGTCACTCGTAAACTTAAATTCATGATCGCTGGCGATGTAAATTCCGAGACATCGAGGCTCTAAAGCCGCATAATGCAAGGACCCTTGCCCTTTCAATTGTTTCACAGATACCACATTCCATATTTGGTTTTCCCTTTTTAAGGACACCCATTCTATCACCGAATCAAATGTTTTGTCTCTTTGTTGAATACGTTGCAAGAGACAGTGAATCACTTTCTTCCCTTCTTCAATTTCTAACCTACAATCTATTATCACAAAGCATATTCCTGCGCCCAAAACTTGGTCAGAAAAAATACAATCCCATTTGATGTCCGCTCGATTTCTATTTCCTGTTTTGACAATATGTAAGGTTCCAGCACCGTCCGCTAATAATGCATACTGTTCAGAGCAGAATTTCAAAGATACGTGATAGTGGCCAGGCTGTCTCTCGATATGAGATGGGACTTCGTAAACGTTTTCTAAATCTTCCAAGTTTCGATTATCTTTTAGGAGTATTTTATTCACCTTCCAGTTTTCGTCAATAAAATAAGCTCCGCTGTCAGCCCACAGATCGTACACAAGATGATTGTGCAAGCCAAATAATTTGGCGTGTATGAGAGAATACTGTTCATCACTTGGATAAACTCGGTCGATGTTAGTTTCTAACGTCTTTCGCCATACCGGTATTGGGTCTAATGATAACTTATAACCGTCAAAATTTGGTTGCAAAAGTGTTCTGTTAGGGCGTAATTCCACTAAACACTTCATGGTATAAAAAAATCTTAAATTGAAAAACAATTCTAAGTTGCTGCACTTTACCACGAGCTCTCAAATATTTCAAAGGATATTTAATAAAAAAATAACTAATGACACAATTATGACATTTACACCATAGAAAAAACACGTCGTGATCATAAACATATATACTATATGATGTGCGTTCATAGACAAAGTCCATAATATTTATGGATACTTTGTAAAAAAGTTTTTCCTCGTAGGTACCCAATGCAATAAAAATTCAGAATATCATAAAATAGTATGTATATGTTTTACTTTATTAGCATTTTGTTTATAACGATGAAATTATAAATTAAATTATTGTAAGAAATATTCACAAAATTATTTGATTTCAAAACTGTTAAATTTGTTTTATAATTATCCATAAATAGTTGGTTATGCAAAAAATAAAAATTTAGTTCTTCAACAACAAAAAAATATTATTTTGGGGGATGGGTTTGATATTATACCTAACTGTGAAGGTTTAAGAGTATCTCGTTATAAAATTTTGTAAACACGGTGCATAATTACGGTTAGTATAAAAGAAATTCGTATAAGCAAGAGAATTTAAAAATTCTAATCACGTTTTAAATATTTTATTTAGTGCGTGTATCGTAAATATGGATAATTTTAAGAGGTATTGACCGCTATCTTAACGTTTAATTATTATTGTTGTCAAGTGAGGATTTGCGTCGTGTTACAATATATTAAATATTAGTTTGGCATCATTGAGCTTCAAATAAACCAGCATACAAATAAAAGAGAATGTAATGATTACATAAGTTCAAAGGAGGTTTTAAAAAATCCAAGGAGATCTTTTCAAGAATAAACAAAGACGTAAGTGTTTTACATTTTACATGTATTTTATTTTATAAAACCACTAAAATTATTACAGACATATTTTGAATAAAAATGTATTCACGTTTATAAATAACAATAATAATGAAGTATGACTAGGGATTCATATTTATTTTTTATTGGCGTTTTCTTGGATTCTGTTGATTTCATCAACCAAACGGAAAACGAATTTGGTTAAGGTGGCTTGTTGCAGTTTTCCTACATCCATAACTTCCTCATGATTGGCTTCGCTAGAGCTGTGATAGTCTGTTACACAAATGTTTGTAATCAAACTGAAGGCAAATACTGTGATATCACAGTGTCGAGCGGTTATTACCTGCAAAAACATCAATAATTTAAATTTAAGTAGGTAAAAAAATACATAAGCAAACTATGATATCTCTCAGTATGAATATCAATTTAAAATAATCTTCATATAAAAGATTATCTTTGGTTTCATAAAAATCTAAAATATCAATACCTTCATTCGTCATTTCCATTTGCAAAACTTGGGGATATATTTGATTATTGCTAATATTTTTTTACTAATCTGGCATTAACTTTGTGGAATAACATGATTTAAAAATATAAATAAAACACTTGTAAAGACCACTTTTTGAGTTTATTAATGTAAACACGACTAGTTTTGAGGACTACAGATGTTCTCGTCAACAGGTGAAAATACAGAATCTTTATTGCAATTTTCGAAACTATTCGTATTTACATAATAAAGTAAAAAAAAGTGTTTTATTTGTATATTTAAATTATTGCGAGTAGGTACGTATGTTTTGAAAAATTAATTTGTATGCGGTCAATCTTCTTCTAACCCTTATCCAAACTCAATGGTACATAGCCTATGTAACATAGACCAATGCATCGTATAGAAACAGTGTTATCTTGTTCGTTAAATAAACGAAGGAAAGGTGATCAGCCTTCTTTTTTTGTACCAGTCTAGGGTCATATTAAATAAATATTAGACTGAAAAATCACAATTATTTATTTTGTTCGTCTTGGGAATCGAACCCGAGACCTCCAGCATGGTAGCCTAGCGCGCTAACCACTACACTATGGAGGCGGTCAATACTAATACAAAAAATCATTGCAATTATTTGCAGCTCCGACTGCTAAATACTTGGTATAGGGATCTCAAAGCACACGGTAGAAGTAGGGTGTAGAGTATGTACATAGGATCCAAGCTCCGTTTATTCGAGTAGGGAGTATTCTGCCTATTTTCTACCTCGCATACACGTACTTTTTAAGGCACTTATCATATCAACCCTTGGTTCCTACCTATTTCAGTGCTCTGGTTTTAGCCCGAGAATTCTTCAAGGTTTTGAAGTGTGTAAGGCTTGTTAATTATATTGCGTTTGATTTAAGAGTATAAGGGACTGATGTATAATAATAATATTTAAATTAATTAATGTATACGTAGTTACGTTAGTTTTTACGTTGGGAATAAGAATATAAACCACTGTTAACTATGTAAATTATAGTAATATTTGAATGCATACCTCGTGCACTGTAGACATTCCCACCGCATCAACTCCCAACATTTTCAGCATTTTAAGTTCGGACACGGTTTCGAAATTAGGACCTCCGAGACATGTGTAAACTCCCTCATGCACTATTCCATCAATATTAAGGGATTTGGAAACCTGTTCACAAAATACACAATTATATACACAATATATTTTGTTTGAATACGAGATATTGCTTTCAGTATTCAACCCCCAGTCAACTAATATTATTTTGCATTAATGTACAGCATTTTTTTCATCTAATTTGTATTCATTTGTGTTCACTTTCGCATGGTCAACATAAGTTTTGTACCGCAATGGCGACAGAGACGGTAAAATAAGTCTTAAAGTAGGTACCCACGATATTCTTTCGGGTAGGTTTTCTGCGACTGGAAAGTGAAATACCCCCCCCATAACGTTGAGACAGGTACCGCGTTATCAATGTGAACGTTGTGGGGAGTTAATGTTTCTAAATTGTATTTTAATTTGAAATGACTCATTTCAGTCTTTTCTGCTGGTTAAAGTGTATAAAATACAATTTTAAAGATTATCCACTTACTCGTATAACATTCCTTCTAATAATGCGGTACCTATCTCAATGTTATAGGGGGTTTTACTGTAATACTAATTGATATTTTTTCTGTTGTCAGCAATCCTCTATCCCCTATTTAAATAATTATATTTAAATAATTAATAATAAATAAAAAAAAATTCAGTATTGAATAGTTTGTTTTAATATAATTTATAAGGTTATATAACAGCATTCTCATATTTTTTCTCAATGAGATATTTTCCCCCTCTTTTTAAATAACTAGAAAAAACAGCATTTTTTCATTAATTTCGGAATCGTATACGTAAATACCTAATATATTGGCTGCAACTGAAAGGTTTTTAAGCATGGTACATTTTTTTAGATTTGCTATGCGCATTTTATCCGTCAATTTTGGAGCTTTTATCTACGGGTGCACGATACACGATACAGTATTGTACCGCATAACATAGATTTCATTCACAGCTTGTATTTATTATCGTTATCTCAGAGGAGTGTTGACTTAAGGTCAGTTTTGGAATGACGCAATTTTGTAAAATACAGCAATAATATAAATGAATCATTTTAGGAAAACAATCTATATGAGCGGTTTGTTTGATTTTAAATATGAAAAAAATAATGATTGCGCTGTTTTTTAATGCAGCTTCCTGCATATATTTTAAGTAGGTATTTATTCGATGTTATAGGATTATGTTTCACTATCCGTAAACACCAATGCTATCGGTAAACCTATTTTAACTATTTTATTTGAACGATTTTAGTTTTACGAAAGCTACGTGAAAATGGTTTTGTTTTTAATATGTAAAAAATTAGATTTTTCTTTAAATTTACATATCGCTCACTCCTTTCAAGAACGTCATAAATAAAAAAAACTTGATTTTTCCGGAGAACGTTTTTTAAGTTTAAAAATATAATACAATATATTCAATATAAATATCAAGCCTCTTATTGGATTTTTTATTATGCAAACTATACTTTTTTAGGTAAAACCTAAAGGTTTTTTCTCCATTTGAAAAATATTTAATAAATTTAAAAAAATAATTAAGCAATACCTTTTCTTCAAAATCCAAAAACAAAATTTTCTGCCCTGTAGTGGGTTAATATTAAGTTAAAAATATGCATCTTTTGCTGGTATATAGTACATTTTCTGGGCATTCCGAAAACGTGCAGAACTGAAAATTGACGATTTTTTATTTATGACGTTCTTGAAAGGAGTGAGTGAAATAACAAAAGTTAAAAAAGGGGAATAAATTAAATTAATACTTAGGTGAACTTAACTCCTAACATGGACTAACACATATGCATCGCTTGAATACGGATTGTTAAAAAAAACACGTACGGATGCACAAAACAAACAACAGAGCAACTGTTTGTTATATCAACCAATTTATAGATACTAGCTAAATATAAAAAAATACGAACAAGTATTGCTTGGAAAACATTACTTTATCTTAAAGCAGCAAGCCCACCAACGCATTTGATTGACTGTACATGAAATAAAATAAATAAACATAATTATTCTTTGTTTGGTAACTTTTTCGTCATATGTTTTTTTAGACATTATTATGACCTTGGGGGACATTACTAAAATAAAATAAAGAAGTACTACACGATTAAATTATTATATATATATATATATATATATATATATATATATATATATATATATATATATATATGTATATGTATATATATATATATTTATATATATATATATATATATACACACATATATATATGTATATATATATATATATATATATATATATATATATATATATATATATATATATATATATATATATATATATATATATATATATATATATATATATATATATATATATATATATATATATATATATATATATATATATATATATATATATATATATATATATATATATATATATATATATATATATATATATATATATATATATATATATATATATATATATATATATATATATATATATATATATATATATATATATATATATATATATATATATATATATATATATATATATATATATATATATATATATATATATATATATATATATATATATATATATACTTGGGTTTGTTTTTATGCGGATCTTTTTTCAGCGATTTTGAAGTTATGCGATTTTTTTTATGCGAAACAGCATTAAAAAAATAAAATTTAGACTAGTGCAGGTTACAACCGTTAAAGTGTCACTGGCACAAAGTTAAGCTCAAATCTTACATCATATTCAAGAGATGGTTAATTGGAAAAAACATAAAAGCACTTGTAATTAGGATTGAAGATTTATCTCAAAAACGATTTTCCATATGTGGATATTTAATTAAGTAAAAAGCTCTTCTGTTTTTATTTTCACGATTTTTTATAAACTTTTTATTTGCAATTTTTGGTACATTATATCATTTTGATTTAAAGTTATGCGGTTATTAAAAATAATGAAACACATCCCCCAGTTTTGTATGTATTTTTTTATGCGTATTTTTCTATGAGACTCCCCGTGGAACGTATCTATCGCATAAAAAGAGACTTTAGTGTATATAAATTTATTTTTATCACCTTTTTAGCGATGTCAATCAATTCTCTATTGTAAGCTTTGTTCATTGGCGGGAAACGGGGTCCAAATCTTTCGTCGTTCGGTCCTTGAAGTGGATTGTTGCCAGCGAATCCCATGAGGTTGATGTGATCTTTAACTAGCATGATGTCTCCTACTTTGAAGTCAGAGTTGAGGCCCCCTGCCGCGTTCGTGGCTATGAGATGGGTCACTCCGAGTAACTTCATCACTCTTATTGGCATGCAACACTAAAATATATATATTTAGAATTATTTAAAAATCAAGTGAATTTGCCAGACGTGGGAGGTATTAAAACTTCAACTGTAAAACTCAAAAAGACGATGAAATTTCTGGAAGTTTTAATAAACTCGTTTCTATAACAACACTTTTCTTTTTAGTTTTTCTTACTTGTTTGTCAATTGACACTTTTTGATACACAAAATAAAATTTAAACAATAATATGGATAAGAATATGGGTATAGATAATACATCTTGTAACAATAGATCTACGATATATCATGGATATTGAGATATTGTCATAATGATAAAACATAGGTTGTTTTTAGAAAACACTTTGAAAATTTTGCATGTTTATTCTTCCCCTGCTCTGGTTAAAAGGAAAATCGTGAATATTGATTTAAGAATTAAATTTTTTTATTTGACTTTGATTTTTATAAATGTACCTTTTGTAAGCAAGGGAGTTCATTGCTTTGAATTAATGTACATTACACTGAGGTTTCAAGACGTCCCGTTTTCATCTATCATACCTATTTGAGAACATTATCACACATGTGGTATATTAAAAAATAAACATTTATTAAATTTGTGCTCACAATTTGTGCTCCTGCATAATAGCTATGCAATCTGCCCAACATTAAGCTTTTATACTCCGCGGAAGCGCATTACTAAAATTAAAACCATCGAAATTATTGCTTGTTTTTTATTATTATTTCTATTTATTTATTGTTTTGTGAATTCGTTATAAGGATGTCTACCATGGCTTAATCTTCTTCTTCTTCATGTGCTGTATTAGGTCCCCCCAACGTTGGCGATCACTATGGCAAAGGCTTCGCGATCCTGCGCCGTCCGGAACAACTCCACTCAATGGCTTAATCACGTAAGATTCAATTCTATTGAAAATGGATGACTGACCATTCTCCGAAAATGTCTTTGCACTATTCCTTGTCTGTCTGCTGTGCTGGTCGGGGTTGTGGGCGTCTGTGTACCGGCCAACGTCGGGTCGGAATCGGATCTAGCTGACTAATTGAACTAAATACTAATCCCTTTCACTGCCTACACTGGGGTACTTCTAGAAAATTTGGTGACGGATTTACAAACTTTTATTTATTAAAATTGGCAGTGACAGGTATATGGGAAGCTTTTAAATGTAAATTAACAGTAAAATTAGGATACGATTTTATGTTGTTTCACATTTTCAATAAATTTCTCAACTCTGATAAAAAAAAATGCTTTCCAAGAGTAGATCTGTCAGGAAGCCTAGATTCTTCTGTATCAGATCTGGACATTCGGCGGGACATTCAATATTAAAAAGGGAATGATTGTTCATACTTTCCAAAGCGGGTATCCTTCGTAGTAGTGGAATCTCCCCTGCATGCAGACGACGGGAATAGTGCCGAGGTTCCCGAACACGAGTTGCCCGATGTGCCCCTCTACAGTGCTGAGGGGGAAGTTGGGAATGTCCTCATAGGGGAAGCAGACCTTGTCCGTGAGACTCTCGGCTAATGGGCCTGAAAACAATTTCGGATCTTCAATTTAAATTAACACTCTGCTCTGTACTCAATCGCGTTAACATATACAAACAAGAACGCGGCGCGCGGCGGTCCGTTATTGCTACAGTTCAGAGATGGCGAACCTTTTTATTTTTATTTTTTATCCATTTCACGGGTCACATGGGTTGAGTTTATAGTTTAAACAATGGTTGAGGGGATCCCGAGGGGTGGGGACGAAGTTTCGGCCTCTGTCCGTACATCCTCCTCCCCCCTCATTAATTGAATAGAGCATTATTTATTTCTTCAGAAATATTTTGAAGATTTTACTCTATGTGCAGCTGACAGAGAGTCCCTCAGGACTCTATAACTGCTGCGGGTGGATGGCGGGCTCAGATTCCAAAAAAAAAAGTTTAAACATTGGTATTTACATTATATCTGTCATAAAAATCTAAAAGTAAATAACTACTAATTCCTTGCACTGTCTACATGTATTACATTATGGATTTACAAACTTGTATTTATTTAGATTGGTAGTGACAGGGATATTGAAAACTTTTAAATGTAAATTCACAGTAAAATCGGGATATAATTTTGTTTCACATTTTCAATAAATTTAGTTTATAACTTGTTTTTTTTTTAAAATATTGGTTTGCAAGAGAAAGTCTGTCAGGAAGCCTAGATTAATGTTTCTGTATCAGATCTGGGAATGCGGTGGGACAGCTTTCAATGCGAGAAAAGTCCTCGCTATGTTACTTGCATTATATCTGTAAAGATGGTTTGACGTTTTGATTCGTTTGGAAAATGAATAAAATCAGCGTCAGCGGTACTTTTTACCATACATACTGCAACAGCATATAAGTATGTAGTAAAAAGTACCGCTGACGCCGGGCAATTTTTTTTTTCTTTTTACTTCGTGGCTTCGTGAATTTATCAGTTTTTTTGTATATTTCGAAGCGAGACTTATTCAAGATGGCGTCTTTTTATTTTTTATTTAATGAGAGTTTTAAATAAAAACAATCATTTCTAAAATAATACAGATAATTAGAATTCTTCTTTTACGCTGTTTTTTTTTCAGTAAAATCTCAAAAGTACGAAAAGAAGTTTCAAGTAAAATACATACGTTTATGTAAATTCAGATCGATTCAACGAAGGGAGGCAGGTTAAAAGTGAGATCTAAATAAACAATGATTAGTGTTATTTCTACAAGTTTAATTAACTATGTAATGAATGGTGATATAAGGAAAGAATACGAGGCTGAGATAAGTGCTATCGATAAGTGGTCAAGTCATGAGTCGGAATAACCGGCTGGTATGTATGAGGAGTTGCATATGTGGAAGAGGCGAAGATTGGCATGGCATTCTATTCTCTCTGCCTACCTCTGCGGAGAAGCGGCGTGATGCCTTTTAGTTAGTTTTAATTTATAAGATTTTTAAAAATTTATAATTCACTACTACTTGAACTTCATGCGTTGTGTTTCTAAGTACTTACAAATATCGTCACTTCCCTGACTAACTGTAGTATCTGACTTTATACAAATTTTACAGTAGACCGTATTTCTGTGTTGCGGTTATAATTGTTTTTGGTAATGTTAACTGCACTCGGGAGCGATGAATTTTTTGCTCTTCATTTTGTTTTGTTCTCTTCATTTTGATTTTATTATTGTTTTTAAAACCTAAAGGTAACTGTTAAATTTTCAAATATACGTATAAGCACATGCACGCAAAGGAAATGTGTTCCAAGTTACGACAATTTATCAGGCGAGCGACGATATTACGATAAAAAGTTATAATAAAACAACTTAATTTGTTAAATAATTATCTTGCAGACAGGTTCCCAATGAACGCGTTATGTCGAGGTTATCTACTGATTTATACTAACTCGTGTTTATTAAACATGTTTAAGCAGGGGCGTGCCTTCCATATCGGCAGAAAAACAGTGCCTACCCTAGATTATTCGCATTCCATGTAGAAACACGACCAGTGCCCTACTATACCTTATCCTTACCCAATCCTACTGCCTGATTCTGCATTAAAAACTCTGTGCACGCCACTGTGTATAAAGTACTTAGAAACTAGTATAAGTAAATACCCATACAACATCAATATTAATAACGTATATAATATTAAAATTACGTACTCATTCCAGATCCACAAATGATGCCGATGGACGGTCTTGTGGAGATTCGGTCCAGAAGAAAGTTCGCAGTTTCCAGTAAGGATTCGTAAGTATATCTGAAATATACCATATATTGAATAAGTAGTGGGTGGTGTAAAATAATATATTTATATCGACTGTAGAGGGCATAAAGGATATATCTGTATGTGACCATGGTCAAAAACGACATTTTACTGCAACTGTAATGACTAGAAAAAAGTAAGTACTTTATTCTAAATAAAAAATAATATTGAAATTTTACGGTACGTGCAAGTTAATCAGTATATTTTAACCCTTTCTGGTCCCCCAAAATTAAAAAAAAAATCTAGGTAGACAGTCTTTTGTCCTCTGTTCCACATACTGTTGTATAGATACGAGTGACAAAAATGTAAGCTTGGAACATTTTAATTTCATTACATTTTGATATATTTAATCGGCCCTTTATTAAAAGGAATACAGTTGCGGTGGACCGGGCTTGAACCGAAAAACTTTGACTGGGAGTCCATGTCGGTAACCAAGGGACCACAACTCGACTTTTTGCATTTTTGAAATGCGTATTGTTATGTTGTTGACATGGTAAAATAATCGACATCAAATCAATTTCAATTATCTGGTTTTCTTTGAATATAAATACATATGTTAATGAATTTATATCGGAAATAATAAGTAAATAATTAAATAGTAATGGAGGGGATGTAGGCCAACTTGGAACTTAATATTCATATACATACAATATGTATTAAACGTGAGGAAATCTGGATATAAACGCCATTGTGTTTAATTCCTTAATGGCTAACTCTAAAGAAATATTGCACAGAAAATCGTTAACCCATTTTCATCATTATAAGATATATCTAATAACATCATGTGTAAAAAAACATGATATGATTATTTAATTGTTTATCTCATTTATTAATGTATTATCTGTTTTCTTTTATCGTTTAAAAAAAGCCATTTATTCGGTAATTTATATACGTTAAATGTCAGGGATACATTTCGTCGTATATTTTAAATTAAATGTCGTTTATTTTATTATAAATCATTTTTTATCCATGACTGTTTTATTTTAATTTCTTTTCTTTTCTCTTTAACTATATCGATTTCAATCGAAATATTTAGTAGGTATTTATTCTTGCTTTAAAGAACTCTCAACGTTCTGTATTTAGTACATTGTTGACATTCACGCAGTCGGGGATAATATTTATCAATTAATTTTTATTTATTTAAAATCATTTTACATGCATAAGTATATCATATATATATAATATTCCCGATACGTAATTTCTATTACTCATTTTGGGACATGGGATTAACGTCAGCAAAAACTGATTGCAAAATGTTAAATTTAAAGCAATAATAGGTATAGCGAATAGGCATTTAAAAATGGTAAGAAGCATGTTGAAAAAACGAGAAAATGTTACTAATTACTAACACAAATATCTTTCCAAAAAGTTTCTTTCAGTTCATTTATATATTTATATATATATATATATATATATATATATATATATATATATATATATATATATATATATATATATATATATATATATATATATATATATATATATATAAATAAATATATATATATATATATATATATATATATATATATATATATATATATATATATATATATATATATATATATACATATATATATATATAAATAAATATATGCATATATATAAATATATATATATATATATATATATATATATATATATATATATATATATATATATATATATATATATATATATATATATATATAAATATGTGTGTGTGCCTGTGTGTTTGTGTGTGTGTGTGACTTTTCCAGTACAGATAATAATTAAAGAAAGTATTAATTATATTATGAATAACAAATTATATAAGCTTTTATAAAACATGTTTTTTAAATCAATTATTACGTTATCGTTATTTTTTATATGGTCACTTAATTAGAAAAAAATATACGTATGTACTCTTCGACAACAATTCACTATCATAACCTCTGTATTTTCATTAACACACGTAATTAATAAATAATCAGCCTATTAAATATGCTGTGAATTTCAGAAACAAGACATTTTGATAATATATTGGATGTTTCTTTCGCGAGTGATAAATGGAAGTTTATTACGTATTTTCTACTTTTAATGCGAATAATTTTATAATTATTTAAATATTACGCATCGTTTGAACGCCATTCAATTTGATAGAAGCTTATTATTTTTTAGTATAAAAGCGATACTGAGCTTCTTAATTTCGATGAAAATTTTTTCTAATTTAACTGTGTATTTCTTCAGTTACAATAGACCTGATATGGTCGCGGTGACATAAGGGATGCAAGATCCCTTGACCCCCCAAAGGAAAAAAAAATTTCTTAAAATGATAAATTGATTAATTGATTTAAAGATAGCAACGAGAACATTAAAAAAGGTTTTTAAAGTTAAAATTAATTTGTGTATGGGATTTCATTATCAATATCTTAAAAATGGGATTTTTTATGTATAAGGGCTGATTGATAAACTTGCAAAAGACTTTTTTCTCCGGGGAAGAAGATTATAATTGTATTATTATTTCCAAAGAATCATCTTAGTCAACCACTTGAAGAAGAAAAAATGATGATATCTTATAACGGAATATTATTACGTAGACCGACTGAAAGAAAAGGATGTTCAAAAATTGACATCATTAAATAAAACTATTCTTAACTTGGTATTTTAAAATACTTTTCAATCGGCCCAATATATCAAAATACTAGTCTTATAATATCAATTTATTAGAATTATGGAAGGCCGATATTAATACCAAATATATTTAATCTAAAAAACAAAAAAAGTTTTATTGCATAATTGAATTAATTATGTTTTGTTCAATCGGAAAACAAAAACATCTTATAATAATGGTGATTATTGTTGATAATAGGTCTCGTGGAATACCCAATAAAGTTTAAGAATGTCATCATACAGATTTACGATTCACGAGTATATATGTGTTTATTTTATTGTTGAATGACGTGGGTAGGTTCATGTTTTTAATTAACTAAATGATATGAATATAAGAGTAGTTCTTGTTTACTATAAAGCAAAGGCTGTCATGGAAACTTGATTAGTGTGTCAACAAACTACTGTGTATGTGTTTACACACACACAATATATATATATATATATATATATATATATATATATATATATATATATATATATATATATATATATATATATATATATATATATATATATATATATATATATATATATATATATATATATATATATATATATATATATATATATATATATATATATATATATATATATATATATATATATATATATATATATATATATATATATATATATATATATATATATACATATACATAAAATATGGCATAAATGACAGATAGTGTCTTTTTTAACGTCTTATTTTGGCAAAATGAAAATCATTATTGGGCTATTGTACTTTGAAAACAGGTCATATAACATAGTTTAAAAAAGTATGAATTACGTTAAAATAAAATAAAGCTATGAAATTGGTGTCATACGATTATTTGATGAATGAACTTCTGTTTGCTTGTAACCGTAAATATAATAATTGTAAACCTATCATTTGAATTTGAAAACCTTAACGGGGTTGACTTGACGACTAGGGTCATAAAAATAAAGGTTTTTCTTAGAATTATATAGCTATTGTAATTACTTTCACAAAAAAGATATATTTTAACAAAAAATAAATCATTTTGCAGGTAATGTATGTAAAACAATGGATGATAAAATCATTTGATTTAAATTTATAAGAAATCCTCTAATAACCTAATAAAAAGTTATAATTAAAAAAAAATAGTAATAAACATGAACATTTTCTGTTTATCCATTAGTCAGTAGACTTGTGCATAGCGCTGATAAATTTTTAAAATTCCGTCATGCAAGATTATGCTTTAAGAAAAAAACTGTTGGCATTTTATTTCTGGTTTCTATACATAACCAGATTTTTTATTGTCAAAACATGTTTTGTGTTATCCGGATTCTAAATACACACTCGATTACCGTATACGTGTTAAATTAGTTTGACAAAATATAAGCATTGAAATTTTTCTCTTACAAAAATAAATTTAAAAAAATAAAGGTAATTGAAAATCAATGTAAAATAATTTTTTTTTTTTAACTGACAATATATAATTATTTTTTTTTCACTTTTTAAAAAACCTTTAATCTTTAGATATTTAAAAAACACTTACGTTGAAGTGGTAAGTAAATCGATTCCTTGTCCCAAATCACTTCGTAGCTCTGGCAGTTTATTCACATCCATGCCTCTTTTACTTCCGTTAGTGACGGAGCCGTTAATTTGAGACATATTAAAAAGTAGATATTTAAAATAACTGTATCGACTGAAGGCGTGTTAATATTATTTCTTCACGAGAGTGATAAACTGTCGTAGGGTACGTATCGCTTCAGACTCCTTATCAAACAAACATCGGTCAGCATTGAGATTCGTCTTATATGTGTATACTCCCACTCGGCAGCGGCGATCGGCAAAGTTAAATTATTATTATTTTATGTTTTGTCGCTTTATAACACTACTTCTCAAACTTTATCATGCAAGAATTTTCAATTTTTGACCAGTTTCTCACATTATGAGTTTCTCCAGGGTATGCTTGGCTATAATAGTTTAGAGACTAGAAGGAATGTGTATTTCATTACGGATTTTTATCGATTGTTGCGCGGTATGATCGATAATCCTGAAATTATCCGGAACATTGGTCTGAATGTTCCCGATAGTTACCTAAGACAGCGTCGACATAGATGTTTTCACATTCCTATACACAGGGCCAACCTGCCGATGGTTATGCCTGTAGGAAGAGCTACCGCTTTGTTGAACAATATCACATTGGATATTGATCTGTTCCATGTGTCTGAAGGAGTTTTCCGAAGCGGAATTCTTCTACACCTTTAAGTTTTCTTGATTTTAATATATACGCCTATATACTTTTAATATATACGCCTTGAATATTGTTTGTTGTGTATAAATTAATTTTTTTTTGTTGAATAAATTGAATTGAATTATGTATTTTCTTGTCTTCAGCCTACTTCTCGTGTCAGGATTGACCAAAGGCCACCCTCTTGGACTTCCACAGTTCTCTGTTGGACGCGTCTCTCTTCCAGATATTTTATCCCGCCACTTTCTTAATGTCATCGGACCATCTTGTCTGGGGCTTGGAACATCCTACCCACGCTTTTGCGTCCTGTTCTAGGCCTCCAGTCAAGCACTTTCTTCGTCCATTTATCATCAGACACACGTACCACCCAACCCGCCCAGTTCCACTTTTGTTCCGCGATTCTTTGAGCCACATCTGTAAACCTTGGTCGTTTCCTTTATTGAAACATTCGTTTTTCGGTCCCTAAGTGAAAGGTTAAGTATCATTCTCTCCATTGTTATTTGTGTCCAGGTGAACGAGATATCAAACTAAAAAAATAGTTTCGACTTTTGTCAGAAACTTTATTTCGTTATAAAAATATGTAGGTATATTTCAGAATCTATAAATCTTACCACAATGAAATAAGCACTGTTTTGTAGATAATTTGATGATGATCATTTGTGCCGTTGTCAGTTATCAATTTACTTTAACCGTTTTTGTGGAAAAATAAACACAGACATGGACACGTTTAGGGAGGTGGGGGGATCAGACACTTCTAGGGTCCTAAAGAACACTTATGCCAAAAATCAAAACTACTAATTTTATTATGAGTTTTGACCAGAAATATGTTTAATTCCCCTGGATGTCTGAATCAAATGACGTATTCGGGAGCATTTACTGAACACAGGAATTTGCACCTATGATTAGCCGGGTAACGAGTCCTGTACCCGTATGCAATAACTCGTTTCAAGATATTTAATATGCTTGTTTTGTTGTTTATTTGCCGTAAGACCTGTCATACTACATCTTGTAGAACCGCAAAAGGGGTGGAATTTAATATTGCAGTGCTTTTTAAGGCGATGAATTTCGCTTGTCCTGTGTACACAGGCGCCCAGACTTACATATGATTTACACACGTTCACATATATAAGTGACGAATGCTAGATCCCGTTGGATCCGGCTCTGGTGGGTACCTAACTGTAAAAAGGTTATTTACTTCTCTGAAGCATGAAAAAATCACCCCAGAAATCAAAAACAAAATGTTAATCTCAGAAGAATATGCGACAGAACAATGTATGATAGATGTTCGAATAGTGAAATAAGGTAGGAATGCAAAGCTGAGATAAGCATTATCGATAAAATTAAGAAAGGTGTGTTGAGATGGTTTGGACATGTGTAACGAATGAGTGAGGAAAGAACGGTAAAATAAATTTATATTGTTGAAAAAAGGAGCAGAGGAAGATCGAGAAAAACTTGGCACTATCAGGTATGCCAAATACTTGAAAGCGGTCAGGTTAGGAGTCGAAATAATCGGCAGGTATGTATGAGGAGATGGATGACCGTGGAATAGGCGAAGAATGTTTGCAAAGACAGAGTGGTGTGGTGTTCTATTTTCTCTGCTTACCCCTGTGAGGAAGCGGAGTGATGGTTAGTTATTTACTTAAGTTTAATTTATTACAAACGTAATGTCAAGCAGAGTGATAAAGGAGGAAAATGCATTTTCATATTGATATTTGTACCGTTAAGTAATTATTTTTACAACGGAATTTTTTATTGAAAAAAATCACTCTCTACTCTGAATAATATATCATTTGAATTATTTATTTATATAAATTTATATTTCGCCCTCGTTGTGCAGCGGTTAGAGCGTTTGAGCGTTTGAGCGTACCCAACGTCCAAGTGACTCTGAAATCTAGCTACGGCTTATGCAACACCGTTTATCATGTCCCTACTCAGGCTTCAACTTTATAAGTTTCATAGCCTATGCCTACTTGTGAGTGGATTTACTCTTTATGTTTAAAGTTACTATAATTTCATGTAATTCATGAGTGAAAATTCTAGGCAAAAACACTCGCAATTAAATTTTAATGCAAGTACACTGTTATACGAGTATTATGGTAATTTATGCAGTTATTTAATATTACAAATATAATACGAAATTTTATTTTAATTGAGGCAAACAGTAAGCGTCATTTAGTCTATTGCTTTATGGAAATCAATAGCAAAATACCATCGTTGTACACATTGCATTGCTGCATACTGTTAAGGCAAATTGAGAGCGTTCGCAACAATCTGCCAGTTGATTCAGCCAGTCAATTGATAAATGCATCTGTAGTGACTAAGAGAGAACAACCGGATGTGATGAATTCAAAATACAAACATGACGCGAAAATTAACCAACAATATAAATTTTGGTATATAAGGAAAGGTTATACCATGAATCACTTAGAAATTGCCATAGATCGCCGGTTGGATCGGATGAAACAAGATGAAAAACTATCAAATTATGCTTAAAGTCAAATAAACGTTTTGAAAGCCCTCAGAAACACCTTAAGGCTTAGATCTCAAGCTTGTCTCAAGCATTCAAATCAGAATGCGTTCAGCCACGCTGGTCGGGCTAGTTGTCGCTCACGCTCAATTTAAAAAAGGTGAATTGGATATTTTTTGTTGTTTTTAAGAATATGTATGGAAAATATATTGTGAATTTTTTTTCCTTTCAATAACTCTTTTTTTTGAAAACCATAAAATTATTTCGAAGAAAAAAATATTTTTTCAATGCAAAAACGATGTCTTAAGAAAAAAATTAGTTACGTAAAATGTAACCTGGATTTAGAGAAAAGAAAGTTGCGACTTAACGAATACTTGGCCTTAACAATATGACTGTAAAAAATGGTATACAGTATTTTGATTTGTGTCAGTACTTGATGGAGTATGGTATCATTGCAATGTGATGGGGCCAGCAATAGTGCCATCGACGCGTCGCATTAAATTAAAAATCTTGTACAAAAACGTGCAATTAAAACCCCTTAGACACTGGCACCAATCAGAACACGGTCTCGTTATTCAAACAAGTTGTCATGAGTGTAAGATGACACCATGTAAAAATATTTCTCGTACATAATCCTGATGAATTGAAAAATAACACAAAAACGCACATGCTTTTGCAAAAAACATGATATCAAAAATATGCAATTTTTTGTATTTACATCTATGTAAATCTTTATTTTTCACCATAAAAATTGTACACTATCATTAAGGCCCACCATTCGTCGCAACTTAATTTTCTCTAACTTCAGGTAACATTTTGCGTAATTGATTTTTTTCTTGCAACACTGTTTTTTTATTGAAAAATAAGTCTTTCTTGGAAAAAAATATATGGTTTTGAAAATAAAAGAGTTACTGAAAGGGTTAGGAGTAAAAAAAAAACATAAAATAAAAATTTCTATACATATTCTAAAAAATAAAAAAATATCCAATATCAATACATCCTTTTAAAAAAATCGGGCGTGAAGAGACTTGTGACCTCTCCAATGGTCTCCGATGGAATGAATGCGATATAGCGAAAGCTGGGCCTAAAGCAGTTTTTGACTTGCAAACGTCTTTATGTTCATGCAAATTTTAAAGAGTGATTTACGCTACAGCCGTGTTATAAACTTCTAAGTACATTTAAACGATAATCTGTATATATGTTAGTTTCAATCAGATCACCTTTATAACCTTCAATCGTACTAGTAAAGTTATCATGTTTCAAATGAATTAAATTTCAAGAACCAAGAAATAACAACACATTGGCTTATATTCCCATTGAATGGGAATCAAGATATAACGCAATGGTTTCTGTCACCATTGAAATGATGTTTCATTATGTCACTTGTAAATTTTAGTTATTTATTTAAGTTTATTATCTTACTGCCGTTATAAATTAAATTGTCTTCATAAAGAAAAAAACTTTGTATTTGGTTTATTTTAAAGTTTGAGAAGCCTTTTTATGCATTACCACAGCTTCTAGAATCTGTATAGTCTGTTATTTTAACTTATTATCTTCGAGTTTATATTGTGATAATAATTAAATAAAAAATACTTTATTTTTATAACCTGATATCTTATGGTTCTTTCTTTGACACGAGGTCGTTTAAAATATATAACCGTATGTAAGATATATTATTAAACAAACTTATTAAGATATATGCAAGCCACATGCTAAATACGTGTTTGATAAAGTAACGGTAAATAAAAATATCTTAAATACACATACACACACACACACACACACACACACACACACACACACACACACACACACACACACCCACACCCACACACACACACACACACACATTGGAAAAATGAAAAAAATAACAAAACTGCGCACAAAAATAATATAAAGATGGAAAAAAGAGTGAGAATGGCATATCGATTTATCCATCAAACTTCTTGTACAGAATATAAGTTTATTTGGCGGGTTTATTGCTATGAAATAATGATATCTGTCAAGATTTTACCTTATTATCTATTTGAAATATGTGGGCTTGTATTACATTGGATATTTTTTGGATATTGTTACAATGGGTTTACAAATGACGTACCTAGATATATTTGGAGAGACCAAGTCAGCATATTAAAAGCTATAGATATCTCTGAAACCATAGCACTTTTCATGAGTAGCAAACATCGCCATAAGGATGTTAAAAAAACTTCCCATCATCCCTATTAGGCTTTATTTGCGTGTACCAACATCCTGTATACAGGATGTCTGAAAAATTCTTAGCCCGAGCTGATTGGCAGATATTAAATATCCCATAGTGGTTATGGTTTATTAAGAAGTCACGCAGTTGATAAATATGTATCGAAATACAAGTTATTTAAATAAATTGACCTCTGCCTGAATATTCAATGATAGGTCGAAAGCGGGAAAAGTCACGACTTCAATGAAGTTTTAGAAAATATAAATTATAAACTTGGGCCACAATTTGTTCATACAAATTAACCTGGACAGTAATAATCAAAAATATCTAAAAATAATAGTTAAATAAATGATTGATAGGATAAAATTCATATCACACAGTATTTTTGAACGGTAGATTTAACAAAAAAATGACACAATAATTTATAATTAATTTAAAAGCTACATACGTTCGCAATGTATGTAAACATGAGACAAGACATACTTTTTTTAATTATTTATTATTACATAAGACGTGTGATATGTTTACATATCTACATATGATAATATATAGATATATACATACTCGATTTCTTGATCTTGAAGGTCGGACTTGTCGTATATATCAAAACAAGGAATATTTATTGTACGTCAAGAAAACAATAATATCGTTATTGCGCGTTTGTTATAAAAATTTTAAACAGTAGATTTGTATTAATATATTTTGTTTTTATTTTAATATCTGGTGAGTAGGAAGAAATTGTCATTGTCAATAAGCCATTTATTCGTGGTTTATTTTTCTTTATTTTCCGTTAAATGCACTTTTTAATGGTATTTACGAAAGAACTTAAAAGCTCTTCGATCGCATTCCCGGATCTGATACAGAAGCATCTAGATTTTCTGACAGACCTCTCTTGCAAAACAAATTATTGTATGAACTAAGTTGCAAAAATTATTAGAAAATGTAGAACACAATTGTTTCCCGATTTTACTATGAATTTACATTTAGATGCTTTCAATGTCCCTGTCACTGCCATTAAAAATAAATACAAGTTTATAAAACTACTACCAAGTGTCTAGAAGTTCCCCTGTGTAGGCAGTGAAAGTGATTAGTAGTTAGTTTATTTTTTTATTTTATTTTTATTCATTTGATATATTTACATTTTTATTTATAACATAATACATTTGAATCATTTATACATATGGAGAACTTTTATATTTCGATTCGCTGTGCCTCTCCATAAAAGAGTCTGTGCTCTTGTGCTTGGAAAGGGACTTACACTCGTGGTTTAATGTTATACAATAAAAGATATAACAGTTTTTTTTATATTTTTTTTTAAGATTTAAATGTATAGAGCTTTAATTTTTTTCTTCAGGATTTTTATATCATCTATTTTTTTTATTTCTTTAGCGAGTTTATTGAAATGTTTGATTGCCAAATATTTGAAGTTTTGCTGAAATTGCTTGGTGTTGCATTTTGGAGTAGAAAAATCGTTTGAGAATCTCGATGATAAATTTTTTGTTAAATTTAAATAGTTGTCACCCTTTAGTATTTGAAAAACTGCAGTTTTTTTTATAAATGGATTTTATACTTGGGACTTGAAATTTTTTAAATTATAATTTTGTTGGAAATATGTTTTTTTTTTCAAGATGACTTTAATTATGGTTTTCTGTACTATTTTCACTGAGTTCAGTATGTTGTTGTATGAGCCTCCCCATGCAATAATGCCATACTGTAGTAGTGAGTGTACGATAGCATAGTAAACTCTTTTTAGGTTGTCGATGGTTAGTATGTTTCGGATTCTAATGAATATATATATATGTAATAAAATACCTAGGTACCTACCTATACATTTTATTAAGTACTTACAAAAAGTACCTACATAAAACAGTTCTACCACCAGATGCCGCATGCGTCGCTCAGAAGAAAACAAAAGACTTCCGATAATATTATTAACTGTCAGAATCAGATAGATAGATAGATAGATAGATATAAAAATGATTATAAAGATAAATTAAGAATAAACTTTAATTACAAAGCAACACATTGTTTATTTTATTATTATACACCCACTTTACATATTATTTACACTTAATTTTCAAAAGGAAAATATTACCACGTTATAAAACGACAATTTTGTTAATATGGAAATGGATTATGAAACATTAGATGTATTAAAACAATTACTACAATATGTTCGGAGTGAGAGAGAAAAATTAGAAGATGATCAAAGAAAACGATTAAAAGATAATCAAAGAAGACGTGGAAATCTAAGAACTAGTGATAAAATTAAAGATAAAAGTCCATGTAAGATTTGTGAAAATTTAAATAAGGGAACTCGATATCACTCTGAAGCAACGTGCTGGTTTAAAACAAAAGAGGATGATAAGATTAATAATAAAAATGAAGATTTACAAATTACACAGAAACAGTGCTTGAAGAATGAAAATAAAAATAATGTGGAAAAAATTTCTACAAAATATAAAATAAAATATACTCCAGAAAAGAAAAATTTCGAAGCAGATTGTATGAGCAGGAATCCAGTATTAGAATCGAAGGAAAATGCAAATGAACAATTAAAAGTTGTAAATTTGGTTAAATTAGAAGATATTTTAAAAGATCAGAATAAAAATGAAGACATTCAAATAACACAGAAACAGTGCTTGAAAAATGAAAATAAAAATAAAGTAGAAAAAACTTCTACGAAAGATAAAATAAAATATACTCCAGGAAAGAAGAATTTAGAAGTAGATTGTCTAAGCAGGAATCCAGTATTAAAATCGAATGAAAATGCAGATGAACAATTAAAAGTTGTTAATTTGGTTAAATTAGAAGATATTTTAAAAGATAAGAATAAAAATGAAGACATGCAAATAACACAGAAACAGTGCTTGAAGAATGAAAATAAAAATAAAGTAGAAAAAAATACTACAAAATATGAAACAAAATATACTCCAGGAAAGAAGAATTTAGAAGTAGATTGTCTAAGCAGGAATCCAGTTTTAGAATCGAATGAAAATGCAGATGAACAATTAAAAGTTGTACATTTGGTTATATTAGAAGATACTTTAAGAGATCTGAATAAAAATGAAGGAATTCAAAAGAAAAAAACAAATGGATTGAAAAAAAACTGTGTCTACTTTAAAAGGGTCAAGAAGAAAAAAAAAATACAAAAAAAAGAAAAAAAAAGAAAGAAAGAAAAAAAAACACGAAAGAAAAAAAGAAAGAAAAAAAAATAAGGAAAAAAGATAGGAGGAAAAAAAAAAAAAAAACTTTATCATATCACTAAACTTATACCAGTCCCTTCACTACAAGAAGATGATCCGGAGGACGAGTGAAAATTTTACTATGAATTTTCATCCCCAAGGGGGGAGATGTAATAAAATACCTAGGTACCTACCTATACATTTTATTAAGTACTTACAAAAAGTACCTACATAAAACAGTTCTACCACCAGATGCCGCATGCGTCGCTCAGAAGAAAACAAAAGACTTCCGATAATATTATTAACTGTCAGAATCAGATAGATAGATAGATAGATAGATATAAAAATGATTATAAAGATAAATTAAGAATAAACTTTAATTACAAAGCAACACATTGTTTATTTTATTATTATACACCCACTTTACATATTATTTACACTTAATTTTCAAAAGGAAAATATTACCACGTTATATATATATATATATATATATATATATATATATATATATATATATATATATATATATATATATATATATATATATATATATATATATATATATATATATATATATATATATGCATTTTCCTATTCGTTTTACTAGTTCATTAATGTGACTATGGTATTTCAAATGTTGATCTATTATTACACCTAGATATTTTGTTTCTTTTTTTGGACATAAAACAGAACATAAGTTTTTGCAATTTGAATCCCTGCAGTCACCATAGTTAGTTCAGTTAGTCAGCTAGATCCTATTCTGACCCGACGTTCGCAGGTAAATAGACGCCTCCACAATCCCGACCAGTACAACATACAGGCACGAAACAGTGCCAATGCGTTTGCAGAAAGTGTTCAGCCATCGCATTTCCCACTCAACATCTTATGAAGGGACTGTTTAATACATACAGTACCGACCAATGCAAACTTATCTGCCTCAGTACTATGTAGAGTAGCGTCGTTGATCGGAAGTCAACTCACGCCCAAGATGACCCCTGTAATGGAGGTCGGAACTTCAATTATCAACAAGCTTAGATAAAAATCGATGTAAATATCTTAAACCCTAAAAAAAAAACTTTAACTTTACAATTTAGTTTAGTAAGATCTTCACAATATGGTATTTTGGGCGTGTCCAATGTTTTTATTAAGAAATTCTGGTAATCGCTCTACTTAGGAGTTATTTCTATTTAATTTTTTTAAATTTCAATTATTGATTCGGCAGTCACTTCGTGATAAAATCAATCCATTTTAAATTTAAGTTTTACTTAGTAAATACCACTATTTCTTAAAAACATACGGTGTTTAAAAATGATGCGGAATGCACGTGTCACAGTAGATTTTAAGAAATAGTGGTATTTACTAAGTAAAACTTAAATTAAAAATAGATTTCTTATTGATATCTCAAACATGGATATGATTTTATTTCACATATCATACATACTTCCAATTCAGTGGAAATAAAGTGGAAGAATGAATATTTTCAGGGACCTCCTGGTATGTAAAATAATTCGGAATGAAACTTTGACATATTTCATGAAAGTTTCTGCTAATAAAAAGATACTAATTTCAACCACAAATACGTCGAAGAAGTAGCATAGGGAAGATCTGTTCAATTGGAGCAAATGAGTGAAATTTGAGTAGGTAGTGTGGTTGTTAATTATAGGTAGAATGGTAAATGTTGTAACAGAGTATTAAATGATCACTTAAACTACCCAATGACGAATTGTAAGCCCATTTTCCCAGACTTTCATATTCTTCTTCATCTTTGAAATATCAATAAACAATCTCGACAATAATATCTTAACTAAAATATGAAGAAACGCGTGAAGATCTATTTTCAGATTATCATGACTATCTTTAAAAGACATTATTTATATGATCAAATATTTAAAGAGCTTGTACCGGAAGTATGTTATTTTATTCTCCATTACTTTTAACCATTCAATATTTAAATTTCATCATTACACTTTTTCAAAAAATATTTATTAACGCCATCTATTTGTAACTTGGAATAACAATTTAAATATAAATGTGTTATTCATACTTTTTATTGAAATAAAACAATAATTTCCATTATATCACAAACGTTTTTTTTACAATCTTGCAGAAACTGAACATTCAATTCTTCGGCTGACATTCATAGATGTCATCTTTGTCATATTTGATATAAACTTGATTTGATAAATGAGTCATAAAAATTATGTTGATAATATCATAAAAGTTTCCATTCACATAGTCTTTTGCATTTAGGCATCAAAAGATAGATGGCGTTAATAGCATGATAATTTTAATTAAAGCAATTTGATTTTATATCAATTTCATTTTGTGACAATTGAAGGATTCTCCATCGCTAAATTTAGATGTATAATAATATTAATATACTGATAAGGAGGGTTCAACGTCTTGCGGAATATGCGCTTTGCAGAACGTGTACGCAAAAGTATTATAAAATAATCATTATTACAATATTTACCATATTCTATCACTGACTTTTTTAATACACATTCGCGTTACTAAATACAAATTCGTGTTACCAAACTTGAAAGATACTATATGTTCCTAAAATTACCTACATATGTGCATAGTACCTCGATTTTAGTTTAAATGTCCTCGGGATAAAGATTCAAGATAATTAATCGAAATGAGAATTTTTAAGTCCCATTAAAAATTAAAAAGGAGAAACTTAAATGTATAAAGTATTAAACAAAAATCTAATCCGATAAAAACAGGGTTACATCATCTATTTAAACATTTCCATTAGCAATACTGAATTGTATAATTTGATTTATTTTTATATCTCTTCTCTTCTTCTCCGTCTTATTCCTCATTACTTGTTGGAAGTTGGAAGTTGTAGGTTGTGACCCTTATGGAAGCAATAACTCTTCTCCAGTTTTCCCTTAACTGACCACCGAGGTGCCTGCTGATGCCTTAACTTGATCGGTCCATCGTGTGAGGATTTCCTCTCCCTCTCTTCCCCTCTAGGCTACCGATCACAGCCAGTCGTTCTAGGGTATCCTCGTTGCTACTTGCGCGTGTCCAAATAACTGAATAATCCGTCGTGTACAGATATTGGCCAGAGACAAGCCATATTTATAAAACAAAATAACAGCTATATAGTTTTTTCCACATATATTTTATTTGACCAGTGACCGCACTTCGCCGTTATTGACATCACTAGAAAAAAAAACTATATGTATGTCATGAGAGAGGGTTAATAATATTTGTAGGTACCGTTTACAACTAATATTTTTTTAGGTACATGGATACGATCTCCAAAGATTGAAACAAATAATGGTGTGGAATGTTTTATCAAATCTGGAACATTCTGTGTAATCGCATGTGTCCTTTCTATCAATCAAAATAATTGTTGGAATTAGATATTTTAAATGTTTATAAAAATATAATTCCCACATGACTTATTCGTCATAAACGTGTGTGTTTAATGAAAATGAAATTATACTTATAACCTCGAAATGTCAGAAATATTAAATAAGTAACAAATATATTGTTGAATATTTTAATTTCTTTTAAAAATAATATTGATGGTTGAATGAACCCAAAGGACTCCGAGTAGGTACTTTGTTTTGGAAAAAATCGCTAAATTTTCTGTCGTTTAGAATCGATTCTTTAAACTCTACAAAACGTAATACAGTGGAACCTCTCATAACGATCATAATTCGTTCCAAAATCTTACTCGTTATGCGAAATATTTTTTTTGTTTTGTCTATTTATAATATATATATATATATATATATATATATATATATATATATATATATATATATATATATATATATATATATATATATATATATATATATATATATATATATATATATATATATATATATATATATATATATATATATATATATATATATATATAATATATATATATATATATATATATATATATATATATATATATATATATATATATATATATATATATATATATATATATATATATATATATATATATATATATATATATATATATATATATTTATAATATATATATATATATATATATATATATATATATATATATATATATATATATATATATATATATATATATATATATATATATATATATATATATATATATATATATATATATATATATATATATATATATATATATATATATATATATATATATATATATATATATATATATATATATATATATATATATATATATATATATATATATATATATATATATATATTATAAACAGACTTATTTTAAATAGAAAACTTGTGTGGAAAGTCAATTGTTTTTAATAATGATTTCAATAGGTTTCATTGAAATCGATCGAAGGAAAAACAACAATAAACGCGTAATCTCGCACGTACCTACGTGTAAAAATCATAAATATTTTTATTATTGTTAGAGCACGTTCACTAGGATTTTATCAACAGTCATGACGGGACGTCGTGAATATAAGTAGAATAAATAATGAAATTAATATATAAAAATAGATTACAATTAAAAAATGGTATAAGCATATTATTCTTGATCTCATATTTTTAATGTAAAAAATACATACAATTAATAGGCGCCGGCGCCTTGCATTGGTTGACTGCAATATTAACAACGTCCGGAATTCGATTATTCTCCAATTCTCAAGGGATGGAGAATGATTACCACAATTGTTTTGGGTGTAATGGTGTATTTTTCATACCTTCCTTCTCTATACTTTCTTTCCTATCCACAAATAAACCTGTACATAAAAATTGATTTTTTTTTAAATCACCGTTTCCCAACACGACGCTTTAGATGGCATCGCTGCCTTCATCTTCAGATTTCTTTATTCATTTTTCAATGGCTACAAATCTAATTATCATAGAAAATCTGAATCAACGGGACAAAATGTAATCGAGCTGAGGCATTAACAAATAGAGCTCGGAACGTTTTCACTGGACCTACAACTGGAACCATAATACATATTTTTATATAAATGTCTTTCATTATTTACATGTATATATTTAATTTATATATAATATTCTGTAAACTGTAGAATAAATAGCTACTCTTAGTAACCAGACAAGTTCTAATGATACTCTCTTCTAAACGTAACTTAACCGTAGATTAAGGGAAATTCGTAAAATTTACGACGGACACCCAACCTGTGGAGAGCACCGAGGCAACACATATAACGAATGTAGTGACAATTAGCATGTAGCTTAATTTTTTACCGATATTTTATGTTCGTATTTTATACAAAGTTCTCAACAAACATGTTACACCTATTTAAATAAATGTTTTTACTAAAAGTTTTGGGTAAAATGTGAGTTTTTCTTATCGTCGTACATTTTACGATATTACCGTATTGAGGTATATGAAAACAAGTCCCGTGGTCTTAGATCAATCACTAAGTAATTTTGTACATGACCTAGAGGAGTAACTAATGGGTAACTGTTACTTTATGGTACCCGATTGGCATAGAGTTCGTTGTTAATATGTTAGATAAAAATCGGTTTATATTTCGCACTAGCTTATTTTTTTAAAGTAAAATTTTCATATATATCAGGATCTAGAAAAAAAAACATAATACGCAGCTTAATTTGTGCACTGATTGGAGTCATTAACTTTAATTGATCGAATTCAAAAACTAAATCTAGTAATTACTTCTTTTACTGTGAAGTCATTGAGTAATTATTTTTTTTATTCTGTGATGTCTACTTGCCACATAATATCTTAAGCAGGTTTGTAATTTTTTAATTGTTATGGTGAAAAAAAGTTTTTTTTCGCTTCTCATTTTTAACTGAGAACATCAAATTATTTCATTAAAAAATCTGCGTTCAATTTTTTTTGTATTGACCGTCTCTTTTTTATTAAAGGAAATGTTTTATCAATATTTTATCTTACATACGCGTGAGTACATGTCCCGTTTCTACGCTAAAAAGTTTTGTGACCCATGTCACGGAAATCTTACTAAATGGAGTTAGGTAAAGAAACATCTGCAGTTTCGCGAGCAATACCCAGCGATAGATGATAATAAGTCCGACATTGCGTCGCCTGAAGCAATTGACCTGAAATATGTCAAATAACGCTGCTAAAAATCTGTAAAATAATCTGTGACGCCGATTCTCTGAAATTATTTTGTTAATTGTGATTATTTTCTATCCCGGATGTAGGATATAACAAATTATCTGTGTTGTATTTTATATCAAATAGAGGATCGCTATTGTTAATCTTCTCCATATTTTATTTATTATGTTGCACAAATGTCAAAAACGAAGCTTTAGTGTACATACTAGAAACAATTTTTTTTACATATTATTATTTTTTTATTTTTTATTTGTATACATTTATTTAAATAACAATTTATAAAAATTTTGAACTTATTGATTTTTTTGCAAAGACCCACCAAGCCACTTTATGTGTCTTGTCGGTGGAGTTCTTTTTTAATACATTTTTTTATTGTTTTTAACGATTTTAACCTAATATACACACAAAAAGAGAAAAAAATTAAGAATATAAGCATTTTACAATTTTCATCAAATTAACTCTTGATCATTTACATTTCCTTTATTTTGCCTTTGTTCCATATTTTATTTTGACCGCTAACATCCGTCGGCAACAAATTAATTAACTAACATCTGGATTTTGAATTTGAATACTACAAATATTTTGTACATTATAACCAGAACGTTTTTTTATTGTAACGCGATGGAATGGCGTTCCTGCACCTTTTTTCAAGGATATATTTTTTATAATTTTTCAAAACCAATTAGACGAAGTAATTACAAATCTACATGTATTTATATAATTCGTCAATATGATATGAAAATTTTCTTTTTTATTTGTATATATTTTTTTAGTAAAAAGCTTGACATGAAGTGAGTTCCGGGACTTTTTTTTGTTTAAAATTAGCCCTGATATGACTAATGCAGTATTGTATAATATATATATACATATATATATATATATATATATATATATATATATATATATATATATATATATATATATATATATATATATATATATATATATATATATATATATATATATATATATATATATATATATATATATATATATATATATATATATATATATATGTATATATATATATAATTGATTGGTATCGGCATTCTGTAATTCTTAGCTCTAAAATCTGAATGAAAAATAATACTAAATAATTAAGGTTTGTGACAAGCTATTTCATGTTAAGCTAGAATAAGTAGATTAGACAAATATATCCGTTTTTGTATTCAATGACTTAAAGATAAAACCATTATTATCATAATACTGGGAATTTCATAATAATAGTTGTATTGTTTAAGTAATGATAGACACCAATACGAGGTACTATTATTCACTAAAATAAATATTTTTAATTCTACATGAAATAAATAATTCAGTATTATCACTTATTCCTTATTGTTAATATTCTGGTGTATTTTCTTTATAAAAAGAAAGTTCTAGAAATGTGTGAAATCATATAATATACTAGTCACCATTTGATTCCAAAAAACCGTAAAAAAAATAACATGAACTTCTTTTACTTTGTGTTTTGTTTCAAATTGTAAATTTTTAAAGATAAAAAGTTCTTTTTAAATATTTACGTGGAAACGTATTTTTAATAACCGATTACCTCTTTGGGTTATTTTCCGTTTACAAAATAATTCATATGAATAAAAACACAAATAAATCCTAAGCAAAATAAATATGGTACGTTTACTTTTATGAGGTAGGTTCGTATACTTTATTGTGGACCGCTCAAAATATATGAAAAAATATCCATCCATTTTATAAAATAAACAGTAATTATTAGTATATATCAAAAGGTTATACAAATTCTAATGTTGCAGTGAAATATTATTAATTTCCTATTTTTTTTGCAAATATTACTATTATACTGATTCAATATCCATAAAAATAATAAAGTACAAATATGTATATATATATATATATATATATATATATATATATATATATATATATATATATATATATATATATACATATATATATACATATAAATATATATATATACATGTATATATTTATAAATATATATCTTTTTATGGATAAACCAAATTAACAATAATGCATTTTATTCCAACAGGAATATAATTTAATTCGTATGAATTTATGTGTATAAATTCTAAAAAATATACATGAATTCAAACCTATAATTTTTAAAACAATATTACATGTAAGAGGTTTTGTTTCCTATGTTACACGTGTGTAAAGTGATCACTTAAACCAGCCGATGACGGTCGTCAGCCCCGTAAATGCCCAGACTTCCATATTCTTCTTCATCTTTGATGAGATGTCAAAAAATAATATTTCCTATCATCCATCTTAAGCAAAGTGTATATTTATTTTATTTTAAAGGAAACATATCTTATCTCCAATATTTCGAACAAAAATATCGCTAAAATATTATCTGCATAATGTATGTACGTATTTAAGAGTCAATGCCTCCAAGAGTATATTATAAATAAAATAGATTCAATATTACGATTAAGCTCGTAATAATTCATACATATATGCAAGTGAGTCGCGATCGTGGGTCAAAAATCTTTATTTACATTTTTAAATGTTCATATATATATATATATATATATATATATATATATATATATATATATATATATATATATATATATATATATATATATATATATATATATATATATATATATATATATATATATATATATATATATATATATATATATATATATATATATATATATATATATATATATATATATATATATATATATATATATATAAACATTTCAATAAACTCCCTAAAGAATTAAAAAAAATAGATGATATAAAAATCCTCAAGAAAAAAGTTAAAGCTCTATACATTTAAATCTTTAAAAAAATATATTAAAAAAACTATTATATCTTTTATTATATAACATTAAACCACGAGTGTAAGTCCCTTTCCAAGCACAAGAGCACAGACTCTTTTATGGAGAGGCACAGCGAATCGAAATATAAAAGTTCTACATATGTATAAATGATTCAAATGTTATTATGTTATAAATAAAAATGTAAATATATTAAATGAATAAAAAAAATAAAAAATAAAAAAAAATATTTATATATATACATAAATGTATATATATATATATATATATATATATATATATATATATATATATATATATATATATATATATATATATGTATATATATATATATATATATATATATATATGTGTATATATATATATATATATATATATATATATATATATATATATATATATATATATATATATATATATATATATATATATATATATACATATATATATATATATATATATATATATATATATATATATATATATATATATATATATATATAAATATATATATATATATATATATATATTTATATATATATATGTATATATATATATATATATATATATATATATATATATATATATATATATATATATATATATATATATATATATATACAGGATAGTAAAATGCTATCATAATATTAACTTGTTTGGGAGATAACCTTTCACCAAATACATGACAATTTCCAATAATGAAAAAATGTACCGGAAATTGAGCAATTAATAATTCTCTTCAATATTAAATTACAACATGATATTAATGATTTATGATAAATAAAAAAGTAAGTAGAAGAGTAAATGTATTAAAAAACATTTAATCATGTAGTTTTAAGTGTATCAATAGTGCTATGGTAGTGAAGGGTAGTATTGTTTGCATGCTGTGGTTGTGATTGTCCTGACGAAGAGACGGGTACGTCTAGAAACCGGTAGACATAAAAATCTCGGTGAGTGGTTATATACTAATATTACTAACATTTTTTAAAACAAATAAATAAGTAAACATTGAATCGTTTATTTTCTTTTCTTTATATTTTTTCATTAATTAATACGCAAAATTTATTTTGATAAACCCGACCTACGAGTAGATTTTGTCTAAAGAATTCAATTACGGAATTAAATTAGGTTAGTGGGTCGATTAAATCTTAGAAATGCAAGTTTAAATTCTCGTTTAATGACGCGCAATTATTTGTATTTAAAAAACATAAGTAATTATGGAAAACTTACAATTTTAAATGCATGAGATTGATATTCTTGCTTGTTGCGCTTATGATAAAACGACAAGTTAGACTACCGAATGTAATGTATTATATTATGTGTGTATATAAAGGATCAGTGTGTTATTTTTATTATTTAATAAAAAAATAAACACTTACAATATTTTCCTTAAAGGAGGCTAAGAATTTTGTCTGTCAATTGTCAGTCGATTATAATGCTATATTTTTCTTTTTAAATGGACTTATTAACGGTACAAGGCGTCTAATACAAAATTTAAAAAAAACACATTCCAATGGTAAAATAATTTTATTCATTTAGAAACAACTGCAATGTTCATTTCCATAGAAATGCATTTTGATAATTATTATTTTTATATGATATGCTTACTACTCTACTTTTGATGCTATTTAGTGGTAGGAAATAATAAATAACGAGGATGATTTAAATACAATAAAATGGACTGGATTATTAATTAAAAGCCTAACCAATTACTTCCTTTTAAAAACCAAGCCCCTTGGCGTGTATCAATTGAATGATTTTTTGTATGTATATTGTAAATTTTCACATGATTCTTAATGCATGTATTTAAAAATAATTTGTATTAGCGAGAATCCCAAATCCTTCAGATATAAATAACTTTATTTGATCTAATCATGTTGAGTCTAAAACCATTTATGCTAAAATAGGATGAATCGTCTCATATTTTGAAAAATACCTTATCAGCTAGTGCCAATGTACGAATCAATTAATATGCAAACTCCATAGGACGAGTATAACAAACCGCCACATTACCCTTATTTGACCTACGTTATCATATTTCAATTCATACCCAAGGCGTAGTGACTTTCTTTATAATTATTTCTTCGAGCATAAATAGAATTAGTAATATGCTTATATTTATATGTATAGTTAAGTATTCATACATTCGAATTTTGACCCTTTTTCTTAATAAATGGGTTTCCTGTTTCGCTATGTATATATATATATATATATATATATATATATATATATATGTATATATATATTTTTTTATATATAAATATATATATATATTTATATATATATATATATATATATATATATATATATATATATATATATATATATATATATATATATATATATATATATATATGTATGTATATATATACATATATTTTTTAATATTTTTAAATATATATTTTTTAATAAATTATGAATTAAATTTGAATGCATTTTATAACTTCATATGCACAAAAATGTTAACTCATTTTATCTATCGTAAAGCATTTCCATTATTTACAGTTCATATTTTATAGTATAAATAATATAGGATTTATGAAAAAAAACATAACTGGTAAAAAAAAGTTTTTTTATTGGTTTGTGTAAATAATACTCGGTTGCCTTAACTAAAATAAATACCTAATATTAATACATTTATATCGTTACATAGGCATTCTTAAATTGATAATGTTTTTAAATAATATTTTACATTATTTTTATCTACATATTTTATCAATGTTTAACTTGCATCACATAATATTTATTAAAATAAAACTCAATGTATGTTTCCAAAACACAGAAAAATATTTAGATACATATTTTAAATACATAATTACTTGTAAATGTCACGCGTCAATTATTCTACTGACTTACTTTGAATGAAAATCTTAAATAATTACACGATACAATTTTTATCAGAAGAAATATTGACCTGCATTTTTGAGGGACAGTCAAAGGTCTTCCCGACATTTGCGTATGTCCTTGCACCAATATGGAAAAGATTCTCGAAAACAGCATCATGAACCGACTAGAACTTCCGTTGATTTAGACCAGAGATGGAAGTAGTTTCTTCACACTTTCTTTCTTTTTACGAATTGTATTCTTTTCCTGAAGAGGCGAGGCATGTCTTCGTAGTCGTCGCTGAAGTTCATGTCGTCAAAGCTCGGCTTGGAAGATGATCCCGAGGATGTCCAACGACAGTTGGAAGAACAGCTGTTTCCGGGAGAGGAAGGAACAGAACCCCGAGGATCCGGATTCCCTCTCGACTGCTCCGGAGACGCGATGTACGCGTCCAGAATATGTTTGTAGGCGCATTCCATCGGCGCGTCTGGTGTGCGTCCAACAGCTTTCATTACTCTTGTTTTCACGCACTCTCTGCAATAGCCGCATCTTTCGAATGACATTTTAACACAAATCGACTACCGCTTTGGGAGATAAGAATGATTATTATTTCACGACAAACTAGCTCGATCTTTACTCTCGGAGACTCGGACATATACAGATAACGGGCGTGACACGGTCCTCGCTTATATATGTAGCGCCAGCCGCCTCTCACCGAGTTTCTAGCAGTCAATATATTACGGCATTTACGTCAGTCTTACAATTTCAGAGGGGTGTTATCGTGACAATGCACGCCGAACGCCGGTCAACTGATAAGATATTATCGTAGTTTAGTGTGTAAAAATCCAAAGATCATGTTTAATATTCAAAACAAACTCCGCACACACGTTTGATTGAAATCATTGCTTCGAAAAGAACCAAAATGCATATTTTTAGGGTACTATTTAAAGAAATATGTATATTATTTTAATTTAAAAGCTTTTGTAACATTCGGATATGAAAGTTGAAGGGTTGCGTGTTTATCGTATTGCCATTAATTAGGCGCAGCTCCGTACAAAACTGTAGGTATCGGAGTAAAGCAATTGTTTTTCAATAAATATATATATGTTTATAAATATACCTACATTGAAGAGAAAAAAACTAATAATTTAAAACAATACAATCCAACGCGATGATATTAATAAACGAGATCATATCAAAAGCTTTTATTTAAAAACCACATTAAAAGTTATTTTGTACCAAATTGCAATACCACGTATTTATTTTACTTAAGATTTACAATATTCATAATTTCCTTCACAATTATTTTGCACCCACATACGTTTTTTAATAAAACATGTACTATCATTATTAAAATAAAATTAAAGTGGAGCGTGGAAAATCATTCAAATTACTATATATATATATATATATATATATATATATATATATATATATATATATATATATATATATATATATATATATATATATTATTATATAAACACACATACTCATATAGTAGGGATTCCTCGTTGAAGACATATTTATGGTTCATCACCTATTTAATTCTCTTCATTGATTCATTTCCGTCCCCTGTGTATTATGCGGGTTGAAATTAACACTCTTTGTATTTTAATTCACTATTAAATTGTCCATATTGTCATGACACTATTAACATATTTAATGTTAATTTCTTGAACTTAGTACCTACCTGATAGTTACGTAGCAGTAAGCAAATGTAAGTTAAACATAACTTGTTTTCAAATCTTCGTTACTCAAAACCAATTTTGCGTGTGATAGTAGAAACCCCGTGAAATTGTGTAAAAACCATGCGAATAGTGTTTTATTTTGTATTCCGTGTTTTTTTCGGAATAGTTTATATATACATATATATATATAAATATATATATATATATATATATATATATATATATATATATATATATATATATATATATATATATATGTATATATATATATATATATAAATATATACATATATATATATATATATATATATATATATATATATATATATATATATATATATATATATATATGTATATATATATATATATAAATATATACATATATACATATATACATATATATATATATATATATATATATATATATATATATATATATATATATATATATATATATATATATATATACACATACACAACATTGAGTTGTTGCAGCGTCGTCCTGATCTAAAATAATACAGATAGCGAGATAATCGGTTGTAGCTACTGTTGAGATGTTAGACCAGGATAACACGATTAAACAATAAAAAAGAACGTCTTGTTTTTTCAAAGGACTCACATTCTGCTCATTAGATTCGTCCAAATATCACAGGCTAGTTAGTACAAGTACACTTTTGAACCTTGCATGTCCTACCCTAATGCAGCTATTCACAGCTTTTCCTATCAACATTTATTTCTCCGTTTCCTTTCCCATATAGCGATAATGTACGTCGTCTTTAGGTCCTTCACTTACGTATTCAGTATCCCAACAAATATATTCTACATATTCTAGGAACCTGGACTTCAGGACTGCTTACATTGCCTTCATATTAGGGATTAAATCGAAACCACTTTGATCTGAACTGAGGTGCATTGTGCACCATTATGGTGCAGAAAAACCAACATTTACTCTAAGTCATTTACTTTATTGTTAAATAAATTAATTCACGTAACGTAGTAATTATTTAAAATATTGAGGTAAACTTATTTATAAAGAGCTTGCGGAAAGCTTATTAAATTATTATTATAATAACCAATGGGATCATATGTGATATTTACGTAAATAAATGTAAAGCCTATTATATTTATTTTGACTATAATTTGAATGTGATATCCAGAAATTGCTCCTCGAAAACTGGATCTAACCAGTTTAGCTTGATATGATATTCAATATTTAGATTAATTTTATCAGAAAATGTAAACTTCAACATAAATCAACCGTGATCTAGTATCGAGCTGTCAAATAGTGGTAATTTCATAATTAAATCAACTTGGATTGCACACTTCCCTCGTTATTCCATTTCCAATGTTACTTTAAACACAATCGGAATACTCCTAATGTAGTTTAATGGTATCGTCAATACACTCGATGCGCACTAACCTTAAAAGCTCTTTAAGTTATCAATTTATTATCTTCGCTGCATTAGGTCTTCAAACTAATAAATCACCACTATCTGTTGCAATAAAATAATGTTCATTAATTATTTAGAGTAGATCAAAATATTTAAGACTTGTGTGCGACCCATCGTGACATATCGCTCACTCCTTTCAAGAACGTCATAAATAAAAAATCGTCAATTTTCAGTTATGCATGTTTTCGGAATGCCCATAAAATGAGTACATTATATCTATATCCCAGCAAAAAAAGCATATTTTTAATAATTTACCCGCTACAGGGCAGAAAGTGTTGTTTTTGCATTTTGAAGAAAAGTATTGTCTAATATTTTTTAAATAAACTAGTTATTTTTCAAATGGAGAAAAAACCTTTAGGTTTAATCTAAAAAGATCTCTTACATAGTAAATAGTTCAATAAGTGGCTTGATATTTATTTTTAATAAATTGTATTATATTTTTTTAAACTTTAAAAACGTTCTCTTGCAAAATCAAGTTTTTATTTATTTATGACGTTCTTGCAAGGAGTGAGCGATATGGGAATGCAGAGCAGACACCGCAGTAACAAAAAACGCGCTAAGAGTGTCAGAAATGAAGACTCCAAGGAGCATATCTGGGAAGAGTCTTTTTTTCGGATGGGAATTGCGTTTATTATTGATCATTTAGTAGATTTTTGTTTCTAATTCAATGTGTTTTTATTTGAATATGTGGCAAGAGCCTACGAGATAGAATAAGGAACACCAGGATAAGAGAAATATGCGAGATCGAAGTGTCGCTAAGCGAGGAAGACAACGAAGGAGACAATGTTGTGCGCATGTGAGGAGGATGGAACCGTCCAGACTCCTGATATTAACTTTATGCTTATCAACAACAACAAAAATCAATAAATATCCATAAACATTGTAAGTGTATATGGGCTCGTACTTTATTTACCATATTTTATTATTCCGAATTATAATTAACTGTTTATTTTTCATAAATAAAAAACAGGATATACTAGGTTATATACACGCTATATTGAAATCTTTTATTTTTTTCAAACCTTCGAAATTGACAAAAAACTAAAATAAATTGTATATAGAACACAGCATGTTTTTAACGTTGCGATTACCCACCAACTAATTGAAAATCTTATTTTTCCTTGTTCTCTTTTCACCTAAATAATGTGTAGAAAAAAATTGCTGTTTTGAATATTGTTTTTTCTTTTAAAAAATAAATAAATAATTTGCAGATAATTGCATTTTTTAAACGAAAATTTTATAAAACATCAATTTTGTGTACGATAACGGTTATTCAATAATTAATTTAATATTACCAAAAAATTATGTTTCACAATTCCGGATTCGAAATTGTATTAGAATAGTACTTGAAATACAACGTAGAATAAATAAAAAAATGTTAATTAATTTTAATTAATTTAAATACTGCCTATAGTTTTTCATAAATCAAAAGGTACCAATGAATGATGAAATAAAAACGCAATCAATAAACAATATTTCAATTCGTTTTAAATAAAATACCTATGTATGTCTACTAAAAAATAATATTATACGTAACGTACCTAAGTTGATTACAGTATCCAGACAAGAATAGTTGACGTAGGCTTATTTACTATAACTTTATCACCAGCGTCAATTCTTTCGTAGAATTTATCATGACCTCCGTAGTATTTTTTTCCAATTATATTGGATAGTACATTGTTGCTGGGCGACGAAAAAAATTAAGCCGAAAGGATTTTATGTTACACTACAATATTATTAATATCAAATAAAAAATTGCCGTCTAATGAGAGGCGCCACGTTGAATTGTTTTTCCTTGATCGAGATAAAATTGACATGTTTTTATTTTATTCAAGGACCGTCTGATTTATAACGAAAAAATGTGGCAAGTTGATAGTGAATAAGTTTCTAAAAAATGTATATTTTTTATTGTTCAACACAGTATTTGATTTATATTCTTCACATAATATTTTAGCATTTCCTTAATTGTTACTCATTCCAATAATAAACATCGCAAAAGTGATATTATTTCTAAAAAGTCTTCAGAAGCTAGCTGTTTGCTTCGAAGCCAGTTGACGAATTTAATTTAGCCATCTGCTTAGTGTTCTATAATGAAATATTCTTTTCCAAGACCATTTCAAAACATCTAATTAAAATATTTTCCAAAATAAGCACATAAAAATATTTCAATTCAATTTAATAATCTCTTTGTTGTAATAACACGAATTGTTAACGAACTAGAAACTTAAGACCTATTTGAATTTTTTGATCCACACATACCTGAAAAAAATTGCCAGGTGCATCAAATTGGTAAAACATCTACTTTCCTATATCGCTCACTCCTTTCAAGAACGTCATAAATCAAAAATCGTCAATTTTCAGTTGTGCATGTTTTCGGAATGCCCAGAAAATGTACTATATCCCAACAAAAAAGGCATATTTTTAACTTAATATTTACCCGCTACAGGGCAGAAAGTGTTGTTTTTGCATTTTGAAGGAAAGGTATTGTTTAATTATTTTTTAAAATATACTTGATATTTTTCAAATGGAGAAAAAACCTTCAGGTTTTACTTAAAAAGATGTGTTGCAAAGTAAAAAGTTCAATAAGTGGCTTGATATTTATATTTAATACATTGTATTATATTTTTAAACTTTAAAAACGTTCTCCTGAAAAATCTAGTTTTTTGATTTATGACGTTCTTGAAAGGAGTGAGCGATATGTGTAATCTTTGATAGTAACAATTTATAAAGTATTTTAAATAAATCTTATCTTTTTTAGTCATATTCATGCACAATAACTTTTACTTAATCTTTATAAAGTCATCTGCACTTATAAGTACACATGCCGTTTTATTTCTAGCACATATATTTTTTCAGTACTAGTGAATAGTATTTTATAAATCGAAGTCCCTAAACGCGAGTAACCGAGCCAAAATATTGTATAAAGGATAATAATAATGTTATATGTAATGTACCTTGCACCACCTAAATAAAATAATTGATTAAAATGAATCATATTCGCACTTTTAGTGTTATGATATGATTACGTAGGTCAGCGGTCGGGGAACTTTTTTTAACCATTACCCCAAAATATTTTTGCGTAAGTCGATATTACCCTCTCCCCTCATTTTGAAAGAAGACAATCAATGTATGTATATTTAAAATAAAACTTATTTATCAAATGAATTAACACGAAAAAGAAAAAAAAAAAAAAAATTAGAAAGAGCTCTTTGCGGTGGTATGGACATGTGGAGCGAATGGATAGCGAGAGAATGACTAAGAAAATATATGTGGCGAATGTGAGAGGGAAAACAGAACGTGGACGACCAAAAAAGACTTGGCACGATCAGATTAATCAGAACCTAAAATCTGGCGGTGTCAAAAGTCTGCGTAATCGGAGGGCATGTATGACTAGATGTATGGATGTGAAGGAGGCTAGGAGTGTATGTCAGGACAGAAGAGTGTGGCGTTCCATCCTCTCTGCCTACCCCTGCGGGGAAACGGCGTGATGGTAGTAGTAGTAGTAGTAAGAAAAAAAAAGTTATATGAAAATAGCAAGTATGTAATAGACAAACAAAATAAAATTCTCGAATTGGATCAAACGAAAATTCAGGTTTCCAGGTTTCCTTTTCAGTTTTTGGAGAAATGGTGTCATCAAACATGAAGCATGTTTGATACAATTACCTCAAATTGGGACTTTTTGATGTAAGAGCAATTTGAATAGTCTTCAGCGTTTAATCGATTTCTGAATTGTTTAAATTTGTAAAAATACACGTTTATGAAATAGCTATACCTAGAAAACTTTCTTTATTACCCCTAAAAAATCATTTTGACTCCATTTGGGGTAATTTACCCCGGTTCCCCGACCGCTGACATAGGGTGTAGTGTTTGATTTAAAGCTTTAGTTTGATGTATGCTAGAGATGCAAAGAATATCCGTTCACCATTGAAATCCGGTCCAACTGATCGATTTATTGCTCTTTGACCGGGTGCCGGATTGTAAATTAATGTAAATAAAACTTATTTACATTAATTGGATATTCTATCATCAAACTATGAAAGAATATTTTTAACACAAACAGGTTATATACAAATATATTGCGGAGACTGTTAATTTCGCTTTTTGTAATTGAGGGGGAATGTTGAGGAGTTTTCTGTAGTTTTTTTGTTGTTTATTAACTGTAAATAATCCTATAATCTATCATTGTTATATTTATTTCATGGTATTTCTTGTAAAATGTTTACTCGTATTATACATATTGTCTGACTGCAAACAGTGGGATTTAGGGTAGTCAGGCAATGCTATGAAAAATAGGTATTTAAAAAAAAACAAAACGAACCCAACAAAACATATTTATTCGTATACCTTGGCAGTTTTAGAAAAATGCCTCTCACTGTAAACATTGCTACAAGAAGATGTATATATTGTATATCTTTGTAAATTTTGAATAAAGCTTGAAGCTTGATGCCTTGGTTCACTATTTCAATAATAAACAAATCTCTGATGCCTCTCAGTATGATTATGCGGCTGTATTTATATTTTCTGGAGAAAATTAGTAAAAACCGAATTTCCATCTCGGCGTCGACGCAATGCGACGTCAGCAGTTAGCGTCATATGAAATACTAACTAACGGATAAACAAAATTTCGAAAACATTATATAACGTAAATATTTTCATATAAAAAGGTACTTACGTATTAATTATATATACCAACTAGGGTTCGGTAACAATATCTCTAATGTCTTGTAAAAAAATAGTGAAAAATATTATTTTCATTAAATTGTTGTTAAAAAAATATTATGGACCAAGAATTAGTATGGAGAATTCGATTTTTAAGCAACACCTTATTTTCTACATGTTCCAAAATATTAATTTCTTCAAAGATCACACCACATTTTTTCAGAAAAAATCGTAGTTTTTATTTCCTTAAGCATATATTATCTTAAACAATTAAGATAATATATACTTTTGTAAACATGATCATATTGCAAATACGCAAAAAATAATAATTTAATGAACACATGAAATAATACCTTTGTATTACGCATAATGCATGATGTAAGATTTATACACATTTGTTGTATAATAATCGTGCTAATAAATTTCTTGATGGTGATAATCAGAAGAAAAAAACAAAAAATTCCTAGTGAGTAAAAATGTTATTTACATATCATGGAAACATGTGTTATTTAAAAGTCAATTTGTAAAACATGATTAGTTTGTTGTTAATATTGTAAACATCTTGTAATGTGATAATTAATATAAATATCGCATTTATTTACAAAATTTTAGTATATATATATATATATATATATATATATATATATATATATATATATATATATATATATATATATATATATATATATATATATATATATATATATATATATATATATATATATATACATAAATATATTTATATATGTATATGTATGTATGTCTGTATGTATTTATATATGCTGTGAGAAAAGAATTTAAGTCCCTAATTCAAATCTTAAATAATGTTGATAAGAAATAGCATACATTGATTTAAAATAATTTATTATCACCCTCGAACTTTATTTTAAACCATTACACTTATCTGCCTTCACAAACTTCACCATCGATATGATTCTGTATCAATGTTCTGTATCAATATTGCATGCTAATTATCCCATTAGTTAATCTCTAGTTAGATAGGTCCTTGAGGTAGTATTTTACATTTTTATGAAGTATTCTTAAGTATTATTGTTATAGGCCAACAATACCAATAAATAATTATAATAATAAACATTTATTAATAATTAACATTTTCCTTAAGGGACTCATACACATTAGGAGTGTCCAAGTTAGGGAACTAGCTTCCCTAACTAGCTAGTACAGGTATAAAGTGCTCCAACCAACACCGTTATTTTTCTTTTCCTCCGTACTAGTTTTCCTTCGTTTCCTTTCACACATCGCTCACTCCTTTCAACAACGTCATGTATCAAAAATCGTCAATTTTCAGTTGTGCATGTTTTCTAAATGCCCAGAAATACCATATCCCAGCAAAAGCTGCATATTTTTAACTTAATAATTACCCACTTCAGGGCAAAAAGTTTTATTTTTGCATTTTGAAGAAAAGGTATTGTTTAATTATTATTTTTAAATACTAAATATTTTTCAAATGGAGAAAAAACATTAAGGTTTTACATAAATAGATCGGTTGCACAGTAAAAAGTTCATTAAGTGGCTTAATATTTATTTTTAATACATTTAATAATATTTTTAAACTTAAAAAATGATCTCCTGAAAAGTCAAGTTTTTTGATATATGACGTTATTGAAAGGAGTGAGCAATATGGCAGTTACATTGTACACCCTCTACTTACATCATCTGTATCCCATCAAATATGTTCCACTCCTCAATTTGAGAACCTAAAGTGTAGTACTATCTGCCTTCATAATATATAAGATTAACTAGTGACCAGTCCGGTCCTTCATAGTGCAATATTAAATATTTCATTAATTGATTCCGTTGTCACTTTGTGGTAAAATCTATACATTTTTATTTAAGTTTTACTTGGTTAATATTACTATTTCTTATGAAAAATAGTGGTACTTATTTACCAAGTAAAGCTTAAATAAAAATGCGGTATGAAATATATTTAAGACACCTAATGGGAATCAAATTCCAGATCTCCAGGTTGGAGGCAGACAATTGTATGGACAGTGTCCGATTATTTTTGAGTCTTACATTTGTATATTATCACATTTCGTTCGGGCGTTTTTTTACGCCTTCAGACTACTGGCGACGGGTTTTGCAAAGTATGTGCCGCGGCACCATGGTGAACCGTGGTGATTAGTTGATGTGCCGCAGATAAAAGTCTAGTTTTGTGAAAATAACACAATGCTCCAAATGTTGATTGCCTGTGCTCAGTTAAGTAAGCTCACACTTTGTATTAAACATATCGCTCACTCCTTTCAAGAACGTCATAAATAAAAAAACTTGATTTTTCAGGAGAACGTTTTTAAAGTTTAAAAATAAAACACAATGTATTCAAAATAAATATCAAGCCACTTATTGAACTTTTTACTGTACAACAGATCTTTTTAGGTAAAACCTGAAGGTTTTTTCTCCATTTGAAAAATATTAAGTTTATTTAAAAAAATAATTAAACAATACCTTTTCTTCAAAATGCAAAAACAACACTTTCTGCCCTGTAGCGGGTAAATATTAAGTTTAAAATATGCCTCTTTTGATGGGATATAGTACATTTTCTGGGCATTCCGATAACATGCATTGAAATGCATGTTATCGGAATGCAACAACATGCAACATGCAACTGAAAATTGACGATTTTCGATTTATGACGTTCTTGAAAGGAGTGAGCGATATGTTAAATATGTTACTATAATATAGTAAATATGCACCTCTGAAATTTCTTAATTTGTTAGGTGAACCTTGAAAAGAAAATGTTTGCAGAACACTGGTTTAGACCTTAACAAAGAGATTGGTACATAATATTCAAATTTAAAAAAAAGTTACTTTCTTTCTGAATTTGATATTAGGCCGGCACAGAAGGTAAAAAATACACTTCCTGTCCTTAAACATCAATCGACCAAACGGGTAATAATACCTTTTCCGTCCTTGTGTGTTATTATAAAATTTTAATTCATTTAAAAAAAAAAAAATTCATTTTCCTGAATACAATTTGGTACAGATATGTCCTACTAAAATATTGAGCTAAAATCTAGACTTCTCTTTATCATTTCTACAGCGAATTCACTTAATTTCTTTATGATGATAATATGAAATAACAATATTTGAGCCGGGACCAAATTCCAAACAGAGCATATAATAATATAATGAATAGCATTCATTAGAGAGATAGTTTTATGTACTCTAAGAACTTGTAGCCATAGTGAACTTTGGTCGTTGAGGGATCCAGCAAACATTCGCAAGATAAAATGCAATACTACACGTGTCATAATGAAATATTGCAAGATATTAAAATATACGCATATAAAATTAACTTCATCATAGTGTAAATGCCATAAATACTATGCATTCACATGTGTTGTAGATGTAGTTGGAAAACCGTCATAATATTTTCTTTCTTTTTTTACAGAAACTATATTTTCACTGCTACTTTTCATTTGATTAAGGTATGTTTTTAAAGGAATAACTTGCAAAACATCTACCTTTAGAGGCTTGTCTGGAGGTAGGATAGTAAGAATAGGGAAGGTAAATGTGAAAAATACATTACAAACAACCAGATCAATTATTTGAAAATTAATCTTTCTTGAATGTATTCGGCAATTAGCGGGAATTGAATCTGTAACGTGTTTTTCACAGTTGACCGCCTACCCAACAATGCTCGACAACTATGTATGTACTTGTTTTAGTTAATCGTTCAATTGTTACACAGCAAAAAGTCAAAACCAAAAATGATTATTGTAAATATAAATATATAATTTAAGAAAGATTAATTTTCAATTAATTGATCTGGTTGTTTGTAATGTATTTTTCACATTTACCTTCCCAATTCTTACTATCCTACTTCCAGACAAGCATATATATAGCATTTTTTAAATATTATTATTCATTAGAGATGAATTAGAAACATAATATAATATAAACACCATTTGTAAATATTTTTGACTAGGGCTCCATCATTTTATTTTTATTTAACAAAAAATATATAAGTACATATTACTATTTTGCAACAACCTGTTTTGAAAGAATCATTTAATATTTTTTACTATCCATAGTATGAACACAACACAACTAAATAAAACAATGTTTTGATATATAAACATATTTATTCACAGCAATAAAATAAACTGTACATTTTTACATTATAAGTTTGGTATTATAAAACAATCTATGAATATACAAACTCAAAATTTATTAGTTCTGCATCAGCAGTAGTATTTTTTATTATCAAATAAATATGTACACATATGGGAGTTCGGCATCTAATGCTACGTGGACTTTGAAAATTGTTCATCATAAAGTAAAATATAATAAATAAAGGTCAACACAACTTTTGTAGTACATATACAGTTAACAGTTGGAAAATTTACATTTAAACGTAAAACATAATTGTTTTTACAAAAAAAAAATTAATGGTGATGAAAAAAAACAATTTTTACATTTAAGTACGATGTGACAAACTGTCAATGGACCATTTGTTGTTTGCTAAATATTTATATTTTAAACGCATTTCAAGCCTAAAATAATTATTTATAAATCAAGTAAATAATATTTATTCCCAATGTTTTGAGTGTGTAAATTTTATCACTAAAGATATTTTATAATAAAATAATGCATAGAAAAAGTTTCAGTGTCAAAAAGTCATAATTACGTGATTCTAATAATATTTTTATTTTACAGGATCCTGCCTGGTCTTATCTTAAGGGATGAAAATAAAAATGGCTTTTTACCATCAGGTAGTCAATGTTTCAACTGTGATCTGAAATACATACAAAAAACATATATTATAATCATAATAATACTTATAGCACATATCGCTCACTCCTTTCAAGAACGTCATAAATCGAAATTCGTCAATTTTCAGTTGTGCATATTTTCGGAATGCCCAGAAAATATACTACATCCCAGCAAAAGAGGCATATTTTTAAGTTAATATTTACCCGCTACAGGGTAAAAAGTGTTGTTTTTGCATTTTGAAGAAAAGGTATTGTTTAATTATTTTTTTAAATAAACTAAATATTTTTCAAATGGAGAAAAAACCTTCAGGTTTTACCTAAAAAGATCTGTTGCACAGTTAAAAGTTCAGTAAGTGGCTTGATATTTATTTTTAATACATTATATTATATGTTTAAACGTTAAAAACGTTCTCCTGAAAAATCAAGTATTTTGATTTATGACGTTCTTGAAAGGAGTGAGCGATATGTGTCGCCTACATTCAAAATCCGCCAGATCCATGTAAGTCGATTTTACAAAAAATGCTAAATTCTCTGGGTAACATTTATGTTTCAAAGATTTGTCTATCTTTAGAAAAATATTATGAAATAGAGAATTTTCCCATTTTTTTTCAGTATTTAAATAAAAACACGAGACAGAAACCAATACTGACGTCATCTTAATTTTTGACCTATATTTTGGCTCTGTGAGTGGCCGATATGGGTCAGAAGGCAAGTTCCATGAATATAGCAGAATAGAAAATACAACGCTGTTTTTGAGTATTTTTTAACAGGGTTTTCAAGTATATAAATATTTTAAACAATAAAACCCAGAATTGGCATTTCGATAGAGTATTTATTTTAAAACCACATAAAATTGGATTTGGCGGATTTTGAAAGTAGGCGACACACATAATTTATTGGATATTTAAAACTAAAAAATATAATATTCAATTTAATATTAAAACTTTTTATAATTAACACATTTACAGGTTTTAGGATGAAATCTGTATAGTAATTCGTATGTTTTTTTTTTACATAGTCGGCTGGTAACAATTATACCAAAATAATTGATAACCGCCACAAAATACCAAATAAATACTTAACATAATAATTATTTTCTTATCTATTTATATGTGAATGCATTTATATAAATACGGTAATGGAAAATTCTAGAAATGTATAGTAAATCATCACTTGGTAACAGGGCTGCCAATTAAGTAAAAAGATTTATTTTAATAAACAACATACATATAAACTCACTTTTTAAATCCAAAACTTGTTAATAAAGACTGCTGGGCAGATAATGCAGGAGTTGAGGTTTTCCTTTGTAGTCCAGGACGCCGACAGGATTTAGAGCTTGTGTGATTGTCTCTAGCTTTAGGTAAAGGTTGACTTCTTATTGCACTTTGTGTAGGGTTTACGACATCAATTTCATCTTTAAATTTGTCAGTGCTCTGGCTAAATCCCTTGAACAAAAAATAAAAATAAGGCTTGAGTTCATGTTTTATTTAAACCATTATTATTCGTTATTTTGAAAGTACTGTTACTGACAAAAATGTAAATTCTAAAAAAACAAATGTAAAAAGCTTTTAAATGTAAATTCGCAGTAAAATCGGGATACAATTTTATATTGTTTCACATTTTCAATAAATTTCGCAACTTAGTTTAAAAAAAAAAATTTCTTTGCAAGAGCAGATCTGTCAGGAAGCCTAGATGCTTCTGTATCAGATCTGGGCACGCGGTGAGACAGCTTTCAATATGTTACTGACAAAAAAATTGGGTGCCACATCGACGTGTGAACCAAAGCTTAAAATAAAATATTTTCATTGACACTTGTATTTTTCTTAAACTTCCCCTTACTGTGCCAAAAAAAATACACATTCCGGTGCTGTGTAGTCAATACACGTAAAAATGAACGATTTAAAATCCGAAAAAATAATGTTCATAGATAATCGCTGAAACATATTATATTTGAAGACAAAATGTTTATATTTGAATGCATATATTATATTTGAGGACAAAATGTTTATTAAAGTTTGATAGCTGTAAACATGAATAAATCATCGACTCACGCTCACAAACAAGCGAGACAACCACCTCAGTTGGCTGCCCGTAATATACTACACACACATACTTGCCGAAAGCAAGTCTTGACACGGTTCATTACTAGAAACACAACTCAGAACTGAGATGGCATATCTAGCGTTCCAATATAACCAAGTAAAGTAAGAGCATGATGTGAATAGTGTCACATAGCGTTTTTTTGGCATAAATATACCTACGTCACTCATCGGCACTTAATAGTATTATACACTTTTATTCGAATTCTCAGAAAATATCTCTAAAATGTGCCCGATAAGAGGTAATTGTTACATTATTTTTTTCATTTAATGCGTAATGTATTATGGAGGAATACCGAAAATATGAACTTATTATTTATTATAATTATCGAGATATAACAGTTATGACAAGCAATGTGTAGTAGTTACACATCACCGGGAAGAAAGGGTTAAAGAACAAATTTACAATTAGTGACATTGATTTCTAGTTGTTGCAATACAAGCCGCTGGGAAATTAGAGCCGCTGGGAGTCCCTTAGGTAAGAGAATACATGCATAATGATATAAACATACCTGTGAAGCTACTGGGGTCACAAGATTCTCAAGGGGGTAAGTATTTTCATTATAGGAGTCCTCCGAGTCAGTCTTTTTAACAGTGTATCTTTTGAATGGGTTTTTATGCAAAGTTTCCTCTTCAAAAGATAAATCTTTACAATTAATATTATAATCTTTTAACGGTTCAATATTATCACCGTGGGAACTAGGCCTGTGGCTTTTATCAGCGTTTGATTGTGCATTTTTTTCCAGATCTGAGTCATCCACATTTAATGCCGCAATACCAGATACATTCAAACCACTTTCTTCTTTGATTACATTTTGCGTAATTGATGCTTCAAAAGTACTCGAGAATGAGGTGAAAAATTTGCTTTCTACGCAATTATTTTCATCTATTGTTGTTCGTTTAAATTTGCTAAGTCTAGCAAATTTGGTCAATGAATCACTTTCCAACATTCTCTTGTTATTTCTACTTTTTCTTTCTAAAATAGGCGAAGTTTCGGGTGATAAAGAAATCTCCCTGTCAGGAGACAAAGCTCTTTTTTTACCACTGCTAGAAATATCTCTTATCGAATGTCCATCTGTCTTCTTTGGACTAGTAGATAATCGTTTAAGTGCATTAACAGCAAAGGGATTTTTAGATACACTATCAAATATTTCTATCGAGTCAAAATCTTGTGTTTCCGGAACAATGATATTTGGTTTTACTGATTCTTTCACACAGTACATAGAACTCAAATTTTCTATTGTCAATCTGAAAAAAAAAAAGTTTAAATAAGTTCACAACATATACATCTAAAGACAATATAAATTACTACTATCACTACAACTATTATCATGTCTCTTCTCTGCAGGGGTAGGCAAAAAGGATGGAACACCACACTTGTCTGTTCTGACATACACTCTTATGGTGGGGGCTGACCGGAGCCATTTCGTAACATAACACGTTACGATGCGAGCATTCGTATAGTCAGTGCAGCGAGCCGAGCGCTCCATCCATAGTTTTGGATGCTTGCCGCGAGCGATGTAACAATGTTACATTGCAACGAAATGCTCCAGTCAGTCTCCACCTTTAGCCTTCTCTACATCCATATATCTGGTCATGCATATTACATAGACTTTTGATATTATATTATAGATATTGTTTTAAAATAAATAATGATATATGCATTTGAACTTAACTGAAACAAACATTTGCTTCTTTTGGAAGCTTTGAACAAAAAAACACTTAATAGCATAAATCGCGGCAACTATGCAGAACGGATTAATGGAATAACATTTATTCAGTATTTATAGTTTTCAATTATTTTATCAAAATAGCTACATAATTATTTTTTTTTATTTACTAAGAAATAAATTATGATTATTTTTTTAATATTTAGGATTAACTTTCCAATGGCAGACAGTCCTATTTTAAAATCAATTATCCGATTTGTTCAATAAATAATGTTATTTGCTATTGAAGTAAGAAATTTGCTAAGTAAGAAGTGTATGGCCAAATTGTTTGAGTCGTAGCAGTCAATGGGTGTTAATATGTTTGTATGTGTTTGTAATATTTTGCATAACATCAAATAAATTACAGTAATCTGACATGGACACATCACGAAATTTGACACAAAATCACTGATATTCATTCATAAATTAAGTGAACCATAAGATAATATTAAATTACTTACTCTTCAACTTTTTTTTCTTCATATTTTGTATGAATAACTTTAGTTGCTAGAGACCTCGTAGTAGGAATAATAAATGCGGACATGTTATTTTCTTTAGTATTTTTTATTATGTTAGGTTTATTCATATGATTCGAGAATCCTTTACTCCATATGCTTTTATGGGGAGCTATAGGGTTCTGGTTCCATCCATTGGTTTTTCCACCTGTGGGCTGAAATATTAAATTTAATTATTACTTTTTTATATTAAAAAAAAATATTATTAAAGTTCATTAATTCCAAATTGAAGGGACCCAATTTTGAAAATTGTTTCAAACCATAACGTAGCCATTCAGTAGCTTAATTTTTAATTATAGAAACTGGTACAAGTAAATGTTCCAAAGGATTTTTTTGTGACAATTTCGTCATCTCGTTTTATTATTAAACAATATCATATATATAATTATAATTAAAAAACAGCGGCGAATGAAAAATATAATATATATTTTTTTAATTATACAATACATATTTCAAATTACTGAACATTTTCAAATATCTTTAGTATGAAAAAAGCAATAAAGTTAGTAGAAAGTCATATTATTTTCAAATTATTACGAATTAGAACTAACAATTATTTAACCACTTCCTGCTTTTGAACGAGCAGTGTTTGTGGACGATGCATGTGTTGTATCGCGCCAACCCGAGCACTGCTCGCGTGTTTTGACTTATTTGTGTTACATAAGATTAACAACCCAACTAAGCTAGCCAGTTGCCACTTGAAGCTCTTAGAGGTTGACGCAAATCATTTCTTCAGTTTTAACTTATAATATATATTTTTTTTAAATTTGACTTGTTTTAATTTTTCACATAAAAATATTTTTTAAGTTTTTATTCCTTCTGTTTTTTTTTAAATTACAACTTAAAAATTTTATAAACCCTTTAAATAAAAAATAAAATAACATGAATTTTTATAAAAAAAAATAACGAGCTTGAATTGGTTAAATTAACAAGTTTTTACTACAATACTTGTTTATTGTAACTTGTATGTGTATATTTACGATTTGCTCAAATATTTTGTATGTAAGCCGAACCTTAGCACTGTGATGGTCGGGATGCCATTCATCCATAACTTTCAAAGAGAAGGGGTCCAAATTGCCTAGAGCCAACTGAAAGGCTATTTCAGCATCCAAAGGTTCACCAGCATTACTGCACATTTCTGGATCCGTGCCTGGTAAAGAAATTAATATTATAATAACTATTCTAAAATGCAATTTTTATATGTTAAAACTATTACAATTAATACTGAACCACTCAATTTCTATTAGACTTTAAAACAGTAAAATCCATTCTAAAAATCTAATCTACCTGTTATATTTTTAAAAAAGTTCATCACAAAATAGTATTTCTAGTATTACATATAGATTTTTCTTTTTTCATTTCTTATTTCATAGTATTATAGATATTTATTTTAAAGTAAATTAATAACATTTACGAAATAAATATTCATAAAAAAGTGATCCAACGAAATGTATAAAAAATTATATTTCCGTGGTATTTACGATGATAGTAATTTGATGCATGAATGAAATGTAATTTAATTTATATTTTTTAAGATTAATTGAGTTCTGTGGCATAGTTTTTGCTTTATAAATTAAGTGAAGGTTTTGATTCTCGAACACAATTAGATTATTATTGCCTATAAAAATGAAAAAAATGGCTATTATAAGCCAATTTTTTGTTGTTGTTGTAGCAAGTTTGATGTTTTTAAAAGGACCAAATTCCAACAAATTCTCTATTTGAAAGGCTTTCTGCAGGTAGAATAGAGAAGGTAGGTATGAAAATCACACCACAAATACTCAATTGCTAATAAATATTTCTTGAATTTATTTTGCAATTGATGGGAATCGAACCCGCAATGCCAGTTTCGCAGTCCAGCGTCTACCCAACTACGTGATGGCGCTTATAGGTAGGTATATAATATAAATTTTAATTAAGTATTGATTTTTCGGGGGAAATATAAAATGTGTTAATTGTCCAATTTACATTTTCATCCATTGACAGGCATCTTTAAAAAAATTGTATCACGGTTAATTTAAAGGATATCTTTCTTTTTTAAATGTCATGTAAATGGGTAAATAACAAAATAAAATATTATTTATGATAAATGAAACAAGATAATTATTTATAGGTAAATAAAAAGACTAACTGGTTCAGACCAGATTCAGTGATTTAGGATGAAAAAATAATTACAATTGGTATTTACATACTTACGTAGTAAATCAAAATGATTAAGCAAAATAAAAATATTTTTAAAGGGGCCACTATTGGATTATTTGTCATAGTTAATAGTAAACAAAACATGAACTACTTCAGAACTGATGCAATGAACATAGTAATTTACCCAAATTCCATCAAGGTCAGTTACAATACAATTTTGTGAATCCGTGCTCTTATCAAACTATTGGACAAAAAAAGGAGATAATTGGAAGACAAAATAATGAATGTTAGTGTTAATTCTACTTTGACCTCCCTAATATGCTGTAGAGTCTATAGTCTAGACACATTCAATTAATTTATCTTATTATTATATATTTTACAAAGTGCGTCATAAAAAAGTCATTAATGATATTTCAGGTATAATAAACAGACCGACAAACATACTCATTATTTTTAGTATTTTTTAGATAAATATTGACATTGTCCTATGGGCGATTGTCCACTACCCGGAATTTGACCGTCCGGCAGTCCGGTTTTGAAAAATATAAGCGACTACGACAGTTTAGCGTGATCGAATTTACGCGCAACGTGTTCACGCACCGATCAAGAGCACCGATCCCAAAAAAGATGGACAAAAGTGCAATACAATCCAAGCCAATTGTCGTTTTAAAACGCTAACTGACGTGCCGGACGGTAAAATTCTGTGTAATTTCGTGTAGTGGACAAACGCCCTATGCGTGTCTGACGCTTTTATGAATAGACTAAGCTGTCTTTTATGTGAACTCCTGTGGATTAAGGATATCCCATTTCCCAAAATCTTGATGCAAGATTATAGATCTTTTGATATTGATAATAGTTAGGATTGAATTTTTTTTTGTTGAGGTTGTAATTTACCTTCCATCCATACCGCCCTAACCATGTGGCCGTAAAGTATTTGGCCAGGTGACCCCAGTCAACCCCTATGGACGAGACTAAAATCTGCTATATTTATCAATCATATGTATGTCTGTTCATGGCGTTTAAAGTTTTTATTTTGTTCAATATTTATTTTAATATTATTCAATGTTTAATGTATACATATTTATTGTTGGATACTTTTTTTTCTTCTTTTAACCTCTCCGTGCATACCACCCCAATCGTGGAGCCATAAAATACCAGGACAGATAGCGCAGTGATTGTTTCTCGAATATTTTCAGATTATGTTGGGATTTGGACTACTAACGCTGTCTATTGATACAACACAATTAAATCAGCTAGTTACATGTTTCACCAACTGAATAAACAATGTTACTACGCGAGGGGTTAAAATACACGCATACTCACTTTGTAGAACAAAACTACATATTTCACTAATAATTTACTACAATATAGATCAAAAACGTGCTTATTTCTGAATACCCAATGTTTATTTTACATTATTAGTGATGATTCCCTACAAAATTGATTCCTTATACTTTCTTAATATATCCTTATACTTTTGGCAAAAAACGTCAACTCAAAAAATATGCAATTTTAACTTAATGATGGAGTATTATAAAGTTTTTAACGTTCTATAAACTGGCAAAATATACAGTTTGTAGTTTGAAATGTCATATTTATGTGGTTTTAAAAGTAAATTCAACTTTATGTTTAATAGCGGGTATTTTGAACAGGCTAAAAGCTTTAAATAGCAAGGATTATTCAAATAGGGCTTTTTGAGTTAAGGTTTTTTGCCAGTATACCCACGATATACAGCAAAATTCTGAAATGTCAATTACAAGGTAGTTGTTCTTTGGAGTTATTTGTATTGAAGTTGGCTGACACCGACTGTTGCGAGTTTTAATGAATTTATTGTATTATTAAGGAGGATATTAGTAATATCAAAGTTTTATATAAAAAATTACCTTCATCCTCCAAATCATTAAGGGGTACCAGTTTTCTCTGGAGTGGATCATACACCAGCTGGTGTTTGAAAGTAGCTTCAGCTTTTAAAAATCCTTCTCGGTATTCATCAGTCACTACTAACTGTGTTTTCTTAAAATATGATGGTAATTTGCGGAGAGCCTGAAATGTTAATCATTCAAATAGTTGTAAATGCAATGTTTATATTTCACTATAATATTTTTTTATCCATCATCAACCTCAACCGAAAGAAAAATCTGCTGCAAAGGATTCCTAAATGACGAGATTCCAGTTGAAACAGTTAACACATTTTGTCAATTAAATGGTTAGGAACAGTCAGGAGTTCAAATCGGTTTTCAAGTCAGATTGTGGTTTATTGTACACACACCTGGTCGATTTTGTCCCAACTTCTAATTACTATAAATACAAACATAAAACCGTTTGATATTTTAGTAATTTATATAAAAAAAGATATGTGGATTTCCTAGCAGCATATTACACATTATAGCTTAATAAGAGAGCCCCATTTTCACTATAACAAATTTTATACTCCACATTATATTTCTGAAAACACCATAATCAATTCATTATACTTATTTTTATTATTTTTATATAAGAGGGCAATGGATCTTGCATTTCTTGTGTCACTGCGACCATATTGCATCTATTGTGACCTCCCTATGTATCATAGCTCACTGTCAAGACCTACGTGAAACATGAAACTCACCACCAACCACCTGTCTTGGTGTTTGGAGCTTCACCTTCTCGGAGTCCAGTAGTGGCCCTCCAAGGATATGACTACGATTGCGAGCAAGTCTGTCACAATTATAGAGAATGCGTATAGTTTGCTATCCTCCATACAAAATCTGCAGACCGGGGAATCATACAGTTCAATTTTTGACATGTGCTTCCTCAGTATGAAGTGTCCTAGTTAGGTTATTACATATTTTTTTCTATTAAGCTTTAGAGCTTCTGTGGTGAATTTCCAGGATCAGTTTCTTCGCGTGTTTCACCCCTATGCTGTTGGACCAGATTTCTTGGCTCTGGCCCATGGCCCAGTTATTTATAAAAAATACATAAAAAGTTAGCATAAGTATGCATACGTTGCTTATATCAGGATCCCTCGTAGCGTTGATGAACTGCCGGGCTTTGGCCAGCCCGATCCCGGGTAGTGACGCGAGGTAGTCGCAACCAGACATGATGCACATCTGGCGGAACTTACTGAAGCTGTAGTGCTCCAGGGGACACTTCATCACCAGAGGCAACTTGGTGCTCTCCACTAATACTCCATTCCCATTTAAATCCATTTTGAAAAAGATCTGGAAAATATTTCAATACATATTAGAGTAAAAAAAAAGTACATAATGAATTTTATTGCCAATGGGTGAGAATAAACCCAAAATATTTAAATTCATTTATTGATTCGGCAGTCGAGCTGTGGTAAAATCGGTCCATTTTTAATTTAAGTTTTACTCAGTTAATACCACTATTTCTTAAAATCTACTGTGACACGTATTTTGATATATTCCGCATCATTTTCAAACACTATATATTTAAATTTTAGAGTTGCTTGTTTAAATATTTTTTTTAGCTAAGTCTAAATTTTTGAGTTGTGTTCTTGGGACGCTGAAGGATGAAGAGAGGGTAGGAGCTGTTTTTTTTTTTAAATTTTAAGAAATAGTGGTATTTACCAAGTGAAGTTTAAATTAAAAATGGATAGATATTACCACAAAGCGACTGCCGAATCAATCAATAAAATTTGAGTTACCTTGTCGCATCCAAATAGAATAAGGTCCGAGTCTTCTGTGATAATGATCTGTGCAATATTGATTTTATTCAAATAGGCCATTTGTGCATCGGCCTCATACGGTGCAACAATACAATCGACATTCCTCTGCCGACATTGTTTGATTAACTGAAGAGCCATTTCGTGAGTTATGTCTACACATCGACGTAAGTATGAACGAGCTTCTTCAATCTGCACAGAAACAAGCAAAAGGTTATGAAATTAGTCATGTTACAGAATCCAATAAAATAATCTCAAAGGTACTGTCTATTGAGGTCTTCAGCGATTAGACAACCTAAAAATAATAAAAAAGTTGAATAATATATTGTTGGGTAATATATCCAAAATAAAACAAGGTTTTTTTGGATTGAATTCTACATTTATGTATTTTTTAATACGTGACGCGTTTCGTCTTCTTAGGACATTATCAAACACTCTCTTAGGACAGTTTGATAATGTCCTAAGAAGACGAAACGCGTCACGTATTAAAAAATACATAAATAAATGTAGAATTCAATCCAAAAAAACCTTGTTTTATTTTAGTGTTTGATAATGTCCTAAGAAGACGAAACGCATCACATATTAAGATATACATAAATAAATGTAGAATTCAATCCAACAAAAACCTTGTTTTATTTTGGATATATTACCCAACAATTCAATATGGAATTCCACCAACTGTCTGCAGTTACAATAAATGAAAAATATATATTTTGAATCTCTCTCTCTGGTCTCAATCCTGTGGATTGGTCTGCAGCAACATGCCATCTCTTTCGCCATTCTCGTCTATTTTCGGAAGCCCTCTTCAGCTCCTCATACGTCGAGCAGCCCATGTCTTTGTATAAGTCGCTTAGGTATTTGCGGCGTGGGCGTCCTCTGGCGTTAATTCCCTCTATCGTCCCCTCTATTATTTTGTGCAGAAAACCCTCTTGTCTTAGCACGTGGCTGATCCGGTCTTTTGGAGATAGTCGCGAGTAGGTGCTTCCTTTCTTTGATTTTCTTATTTTGTATATTGAAAGCATTAACTTTGTGGATCATAGAGATATATTATTTTGAGAAATAAAAAGACTTTTGTTTTTTGATCCACTCACATTTTTATTAACAACCAACTAGTTTCGGCAAAAAACTGTTGCCCTCTTCAGGGTTATACAAATATATTTATGACTAAATATATTTGTAAGATCAGAGATAGAGAGGGACTTTTATGTATCATGTATGTATGTTTAGTCATAAAATAAACCCAGAAGAGGGCAATAGGTTGTTGCTAAAACTAGTTGGTTGTTAACAAAAATGTAAGTGGAGCAAAAAACAAAGTCTTTTTATTTCTCAAAATAATATGAATAATATATTGTTATTAACATTTGATCACAAATATAAATTAAATTTTTTGAAATATTACATTAATTTCAATGCTTGAAAATGATGTAGGATTCATAAACTCATTTCTAACATTCTATATACTTACTACTCTAACGTTCAAGGTTCAAAAATAAATTCTTCATAATATATTTTTTTTAAAATTAAACTCGGTATCTGCATTTTTTAAAAATAGATAATTGCAACTTTGGCTTTTGTTATTAGAGTATAAATGATTTCAACATCATTATCAAATTACCTGTCCAAGTCGCAGGAACTCAGCTGCCCGTTTCTTCGCTGTAGTTCGAGATCTAGAAAAAAGTTTTAATGATAATTTATAGTATTTAAAAAAAATTATAAAAATAAAAATATTTTGCACTTGCTAATGGTATGTCAAACTTTCATATTTCCTTTATTGATAAAATAAAATAATAATAAATAAAAAAGGAAATAAACCCAGTATTTGTGCACTAAAATTTGACAATCTTTTCTTTTAAACCTTATCCGCCCTAAATGGTGCATAGGGTACTGCACTGTAGCGACGAAGTATTATCTTGATAGTTAAATACATGAAGGCAAGCCCTGCACTTCTTGTACCAGCCCAGGGTGATATTTAATAAACATTCGATTGAAAATTTGGATAAATATTATAATACTTACTCTCTTCGTTTCTTTTCAGTTAATGCCTTTGCGGGTAAGTGACGTCCATCAAACACAAGGATTGGCTTAATTGAATGCGACAGGAGCATGTTGACATATTTCATACAATATCTTATATGTCTGGAATGACAAAAATATACAAAACACTTTGACAAAGTTATCTGTAGAATTGTCGAAACACCACTGTCTTAATTTTTTTTTTTATTATATAGAAATATGATTCTTGCCATGCAAAAGTTTTCAGAAATTAATGAAAATATTGTTTTATATTTTTCATAACATAAAGCTTTGCTAAAATGTATGCTTTGTATTACGAATTTTTAAAACCCCAAATTCAGAGGAGTGTAATCAGATTTTATATATTCTGCATAAGAAAGGTTTTTTATAAAGGCTCATTGATGAAAATAATTCTTTTATTTTATTGATCATCTTTATTTGCAAAATTCGTTTATCAAAAAAGAGAATTTTGGTATGTTACTACATAATACCCTATTGCAAATGGACAGATATTCTGATAAGGTTACACAATAATGAAAATTATAAATGAAATTATTTTTTTAAAATCTTATGCACAGAGAAAAAATAACTTTCATACATGAAGTATATTAAATTCTATGTTAGTGATATTAGCCTATTTCGAATTCGGAATAAAATAATAAAATGCGAAATTGGAAGACGACCACTTTAACAGGTGTAATGTCCACTGTTTTTTTTTGTCCAAGTATATGAAAAACTTACGCGTCAGTGGTTTCTCCTCTCGCCAGTTTATCGGCACATGAAAAAGCTCCTTTATGCAGCCAACAATAAGTATCCACTGCGACCGTACATCCCGAAAACTCTGATACATTACACTTTTTGGATGCCTTTTCTAGGAACGGTATAAGCCCAGTTATCCCCATCGTATCGATCGATATGCTTAATATTTTGCCTAACACAGCTTATTTCTAAATATTAATTGATTGCTAGGAAACTCTTAAAATACTCGACAGCTTATTTTATTGAAATCGAAATGTTCACCCAGCTGAGAAATGTCAAATCTAAAAGCGGGAATGTTGACAATATTTCTCATACTTTTTAGTTGGTAGCAATTATTGTAGATACCAACTGCAACATTAGAAAGGGAATAGACAATTACCAATTGAATTGTTTCTTTGTTTTTACGAACGCTACTCATTTTTTTTAAATGCATAGAAAAACAAGTAGAAGGGAATGACTTTTTCTTAACATTAGATAACAGAGATTTCTGTCAAACTTTTGTCGAGGTTATAATAAGTGCCGTTTGTTCACGGCAAATACGCATTTTTCGATAATGGACAGTACAAAACCTTCCGTTAATTCCGCAGAGAAAACCAAATTCTCACAAGCCGAGGTCAACTTCATGAAGATTGTTGAAGCAAAAAATTTGGAACGTGTGCAAAAACTAAAAAATATCAGAAAAAATAATATTATTACTGGTTCACTGCTCGGTGCTGGTGTCTTGGGTATTTATTTTTATTCTATATTTGCCGTCAAACAGGAGAGATTCCTGGACGACTTTATAGAACCTGCCACAGTGCACAAAGAGTAAAATTTCGCATAAAGTTCATATTATTTTTAAGTAAAATTAGCAGCTGTTCAACATGTCTCTCGCACCGAAATTAAGATCCCTCCGCCTGCCGCCGCTTCCCACCATACGTGATGTTGTCAGACTGTATAAATTGAGAGCGATGAAACAACTATCTCAGAACTTCCTGATGGATGAAAGGCTTACTGACAAAATAGTGCGAGCCGCTGGCAACATAGAAGGAGCGCACGTGTGCGAAGTGGGTCCCGGACCTGGAGGCATCACACGTTCTATAATACGACAAAATCCCACACAATTAGTCGTCGTCGAGAAAGACCCAAGATTTGTACCTTCGCTAGAAATGCTTACCGAAGCCACCGCTGGCCACATAGACTTCAATATTATCATCGGCGATGTTCTGAAAACAGACTTGAAGAAGGCGTTTTCCTATGTTTCCAATGATGAACCGTGGGATGCGCGTCCGCCGCCGATACATTTGATCGGCAATTTACCGTTTAGTGTGTCGACCATTCTCATTATTCGATGGTTGGAGATGATATCCGAACGCACCGGGCCGTGGGCTTTCGGTCGGTCGAGGATGACGCTCACGTTCCAGAAGGAGGTGGCGGAGAGGATGGCCGCACCCATTCTGAGTCCCCAGCGATGCCGGTTGTCCGTGATGTGCCAGAACTGGTGCAAAGTACACCACAAGTTTACTATACCGGGTAAAGCTTTTGTTCCTAAACCGGATGTGGATGTCGGCGTCGTAACTCTAACACCCTTGAAAGACCCCGTCATTCCGCTCAAATTCAAACTAGTGGAAAAGGTGCTGAGACAAATATTCCACTTGAGACAGAAGTACTCTATTCGGGGAGCGAAAACCCTCTTTCCTCCGGAATGTCAAGATGAATTGGCTCTTGAAATGTACCGGATTGCAAATATTAATCCACAAACAAAGTCTTATCAATTAACGCAAGTTGAATTTAAACAGCTTTGTTACGCGTATGAACATATTATCAGTCTGCACCCGGAGGTTGCCGATTACGATTTAAGAGCCCCAAAAGCTCCAAATCCAGATTATTTTACTAACAATGATCCACAATTAGAAGATTTGTTTGTAGATAAATAATCTCATAGTATTTATATATTTTTTCATTATTTTAAATGTAGTAGGTGTGTTAGAAACAATAAAAAAATGCTATTAATTATTGTTTTTTATTTTTTTATTATTTCGTATCTTCACTTGAAATTCAACTCTGTTTTATGGCTGAGATCTCAAACCATCACAAACGTTCAAATTCAGAACGCGAACAGCAATGGTAGGAACTGGACGTTTTTTTTGCCTGCATTTTTTTTTAGAATACATATTGATTTTGCTGTTGTTTTTAGAAAAAATATTGGAAAAATATTTGTATAACTTTTTAAAATCTTTTTACCTTTCAATAACTTTTTTCCTTTCGAAACCATATATTTATTTAGAAGAAAAAGGTTTTGTTTTTACAGGGAAACATTGGCTTCTTCTTTTGATACTTTCTCTTTTTGTGCAGAGATACTTTGGCCACTGCCAATTTTTTAAGTAATTTTTATCAGTGTTCTTTCTTTGACTGACAATTACAAAATCTATATTGTAAGTAATCTCCCATCATAAGTGTCTGCTTCAGTTTTAGCAGTATATTATGTCCGCCTCCATAGTGTTATGGTCAGCACGCTTGACTACTGTACTGGAGGTCCCGAGTTCAATTTCAAAGGGGGGGACAGATAAATATAAGTGATTTTTTCACTCTAATATTTATTCAATATTACCCTGGACTGGTACCTGAAGCGCAGGGCTGATCATCTTTCCTTCATGTATTAATGATCAAGATAACACTACTTTTTAATGATGCAGTGCCCTATGCACCATTGGGGTGCGGATAAGGGTTGGTTAAAGAAGAATATATATTAACACATTGTTTGCAGGAAAAGTTTTTAAAGCGTCTTTTACATACTGTTGGTAGAGAACGGGAGACGCTTAAAAGCGTTCTATTTGCTTACTTTTGGAAGAGTACAAGAGACGCCAAAAAACATTGTACAGATCGGAATTGAGTTTGTGGTTACTTGTGATTAGTATACTGAGGGTCAGGTGCAGACTGAGTATAATTAGGCTCGCTGTTGATGAAAAAACTGCCCGCAAACAATGTGTTAACACTAAAATTCTAGGCAAGTTTAATAAACAGGGTAGAAGACACAGAAAAATCAAATGTTCAATTTCATAATTTTTACTGTTTGTTTAAACACATAATATTATGAACTTAATCCATATCTGAAATGTAATATTGAAAATTTATATAATTGTAGAGTGAGTCGAGAAACATTTCTTATTTTTATAACTTTCCTAATTAACTGCCTTTAAAAAGAAACACCGTTTAACTTTGACTACTGTTTGTCCTAATTCAGTCACCGAGCAAATAAATTTCAATGCTAAAAAGCTACTGCTTTTTGGAGCTTTGCATACTGAACAACAAATTAGATGAAAAGTTACAAGTATTTCGATCCTAGAAATGAAAAATACCTACTTAAAGTGATTCTTAGAAGTAAAATAAATTATTTATACAATTTACATCATATTACCTTTCATATGAATCGAATGAGTGAAGAAAGAATGGTAAAAAAAAATTATAAGGAAAATGTGGTTGATAAAATAAGCAAAGGAAGACCGAGGAAAACTTGGCATTATCAAGTATTTCAAATACTTGAAAGTGGTCAGGTCAGGAGTCGGAATAGTTGGCAGGTATGTATGAGAAGAAACATAAATGTGGAAGTGGCGAAGATTGTTTGGAAAGACAGATTGGTGTGGCATTCTATTTTCTCTGCCTACCCCTGCGGAGAAGCGGCATGATGGTTAGTTAGATATTTTTGAATACATCTGGTTTTATATGAATCTCATAACTTGTGGCGCTTTAGTCTTAAATTTTGTCGACCATCAATTGAAGATTTATTGAATTTGTTTTTTGTTATTGAAAAAATAAAAAAATTAATGCGCCAAGGAGTATTTTTTGCTTTCTAAAATTAAAACTTTACATAAATAATTTAGATGCAAAAATGTAATACTTTTAGCTTTCCATATTGGTTACAGGGTATCACAGTTTTAAAAACTGCTACTTCCATCAGGTTTAGTAAAAGATTTATTACTTTCTTGAGAATTTACAGATTTTAATAATCTCTTTATCTGTTTTTTATGCTTCTTTGAGTTCATGTGTATCTTGTATTGATGGTCTCCAATGAAGACTCTCTGACATGTATCACAAAAATGAGATGCATTTGGATTATTTCCATCGACGTAGCTGACTCCAGTAACAAATGATTCCGGTTGTATAGGGCATTCAGTATCATTCAAAATGTTTTCAACTATTTGTAATGCTTTCTGAGAAACATTTTCATTCCATAATGAAACATCACTGGTATCTAATTTATAAATTGGTGGCACCTGAAATCAAATTGAAATACAAAAGATCAGTAAGTATAAGATGCTGAATTATATGACGAAATTAAAAATTATTGCGACCATTAAAACATGTATGTTATTTAACACATTGTTGTTTTTTCATCAACCCCAACCCTAATTAGGTCCGTATACTAATCACAAATAATCGCAAACGCAACTCCGATCTGTACAATGTTTTTTTGGCATCTTGCGCTGTACTAAAAGTAAGCAAATAGAAAGCTTATAAGCGTCTCCCGCTCTCTACTAACAGTATGTAAAATACGCTTTTAAGCGTTTCCCGGAAACAATGTGTAAAGAGAAAATAAACATTTCTATGAATATTTCCCCATCATCCAAAGTTTTGTCAGCTTGTCAATTCAAAACCAGTCATAAATAAAAATAATAATATGACTTGCATTGACATCTTTGTACAGTTTCTTAAAGCTTTAGGGCAGTTATCTATATGTAGTACTAACATGGTTTGAGTTTAAAAAGATGATGCCTGAATAAAATTGAGTCATTCATTTTATATTCATTCTCAACAAAAACTTACTCACCAAAGTATGTCAACAAACCCTTTTTATAAACGTATTTATGTAGCTTACAATGTTAAGGGAATACATAAACACAATATTAAAGATGCATATTACCGTTTTTACAATGTTTGAGCCTGAGCAAAAGCTGTATTGCATATTAATATTATGTTAAATATATTACTTTTAATTCTACTTCAATATAATCCAAAATTCTTATTCTGCTACTTAAAATATAATCAGATATAGCCAATCTCATCTTCGTTCCATGCTAGAGTTGAAATGCTCTATTTGATGGGCATTTGTTTTAGAATAAAAAAAATAAATAATTACTCTTCGATGGTGAAAGCAATTTAAATCATTAAAAAATGAAGAAAAAAACATCAATTAAAAAATTAATAATGTATGTAATTTGTTTTTGTAATGGACTATTTACGTATATGTGTATTACTAACTTACCCATTTACACATAAATAATTAAGTAGTTACAATAGGTACCTGTCTATTTGGACATCCAAGAAAGCGGTTCTTAACCATTTTGTTTTGTCGCCTGGCGTATCTTTTTGTGGCAATTTTAAGATTCTGTAAACTTTCAGAAAACATTTTCTGCCCATGAGTTGTAGTCCGCTCATCTTCAGTTAGAATCAAATACTCGTGGAATTCTTTGAAACCGATGGACTGGAATATTCCTTTAGTATAATCAGTCGGCCTGGAACAACAATAAATAATTCATCAATTTCTGAATATGATTTAGCAATGAAATATTTTCACATTTTTTTAATTGCATAAATGAATATTAAGATTTTAAAATTTTTCATATAAACAAATATGGGCTTGTATTGGATTATATGCTATTATTGTATATTTTAAAAAGTTATTAGTAATAAAAATTACTGGTGCATACTTTTTTGTCATGAGTATTGAAAACCGGTACCTACTGAGATGGGCTTGAATGGAATCTACAAGTTTTGACACTGAACCTGTGAATGTGGCGGAAGCTTTTATACATACTTTTTGAAAGATATTCATATCATACAATTTCAATCATATTAAATTTAAAATATTCAAAATTACAAATTCTTTTTGAATAACCATGATGAAATTTAATTGTATAAATTTATTTGTATCTGAGATATATCCTGATTAAACACAAAGGGGTTTTTTGACATTTTGTAAGTGTTATACAAAGATTGATTAAAATATTATAACGTTATTGCACACATTAGGGATGTGCCTAATGGGTAACTGTTACTTTTTCAGTTACCTGATGCCAAATACACCAGAAGCTAGGAATATGAAACCGAATTCTTTCATGATTGGCGTGATTAGCTTTAAGAGATCAAATCCGAAACCCGTATAAAGTAACTACTTCTTTTAAAGAAGTATTTATTTAATTCTGTTTTAATTCAATCGTACATAACTGACACACATACAGTAATATAAACATTACATAATGCCTAATGGTTAATGGTAAGATGACTTTTTATAGGGACACATAAACAACTGTATTTCAAATTTAATTGTTAATCCTTATTCAAAATTCAGTATTATATTGTAAATAAACAATTTATAATAACCTAAGATGGAGGAGTTAAACAATAAAAACTGATTTGCTTCAAATGTACATATCGCCCACTCCTTTCAAGAACGTCATAAATCAAAAATTGTCAATTTTCAGTTGTGCATGTTTTCGGAATGCCCGAAAAATGCACTATATCCCAGCAAAAGAGGCATATTTTTATCTTAATATTTACCCGCTACAGGGCAGAAAGTGTTGTTTTTGCATTTTGAAGAAAAGGTTTTGTTTTTTTTTCAAATTTTTTCAAATTTACTAAATATTTTTCAAATGGAGAAGAAACCTTCAGGTTTTACTTAAAAGATCTGTTGCACAGTAAAAAGTTCAATAAGTGGCTTGATATTTATTTTGAATACATTGTATTATATTTTTAAACTTTAAAAATGTTCTCCTGAAAAATCAAGTTTTTTGATATGACGTTCTTGAAAGGAGTGAGCGATATATCAAATTCAAGGAGGGAAGTATTGTTCTTTGTGAAATAAATAAAAAAATCAGCCTCATGTACTTGCTTAAACACTTACATGCAATAACAATAACACATGCAACTTCAGAGTAGAGGATAATATTATCCCCTCGTTATATAGGAGTATGCAATAAGTAGATACATATACAAAGGTTGGCTGTGGACAAAATGAAATTTGATCCATGTGAAACAACGGCAGTGGTGGCCTCAACTTGTTTGTAAGGAAGTCCTACAATCCTTCAGGGTGGTATTCATGAGAAAATTAGATTTTTTAGTGATATTATGCAATTTTTAAAATTTATGTTTAACTTAGTAAATACCACGATTTCTTAAAATCTACTGTTTTAAGAAATAGTGGTGATTTTAAGAAATAGTGGTATTTACTAAGTGAAACATAAATTAAAAATGGATAGATTTTACCACAAAGTGACTGCCGAATCAATTAATTAAAATATTATGCAATATTTAGTACCATTTTAAATTCTGGCTCACCAAAGTAATATGGATGTAGAGTGATTTATAAAATACATATTTAAATTATTTATTCAGATAGAGTTTATTTGTACCTATCTAGGATTTTACAATAAATGAGAAATATTTATATGTATTTCAAGGTACATTATAATAAATAAAAGTTTTATAATTAAATAAGCAAAAATCATAATTAAGATCTTTATTGATATTTCAACAATGATGATGACATCCATTGACCTGGGAATATGGAAGTTTGATATTTACTAGGTTTACTTGCCATTAATTATCAGGTGGTTTAAGTGATCACTTTAAATGCTGTGTAACATAAAAAAATTAACCCATGTTTGACAAATACATACATGAAATACTCAAATTCCAGAAAGTGTATATTACATACATATATGTCACAAGTGAGAACACAACGTTTTATAAAATAGGCGACATCTAGAGTAAAATTTGTAAATTTTGGTCCAGTTTCCAGAGTTCTTCATCATATTGAGATTGAATTTTCGGACGATCATCTCCTAACACGATTCTTACAAGATTTTTTAAAATCCTTATTATATTGAAACAAATATTTTTGTATTAAAAAAAAACTATATATAAATATACATATATATATATATATATATATATATATATATATATATATATATATATATATATATACATATATTTATATATATATATATATATATATATATATATATATATATATATATATATATATATATATATATATTTATATATATAAATACATATATATATATATATATATATATATATATATACATATATATATATATATATATATATATATATATATATATATATATATATATATATATATATATATATATATATATATATATATATATTTAATTTAATTTATAATATTCTCTTCAAATACATTGTATTTGAATGTTAAATTTAATGAGACGTTTGACATTGTGCACCGTTGGCAATTTGCATATTATTTGGTTGATAACCTGTTGCAGTCATTGCGGCGGTTATCTGTCAAAACATGTTCATTTTATTCAGCTTATATGTGAACATTAAGAATCATATAAATATGTACTTCCAGAGCGTGATGAAATTCGGAATAGACGTTTTTCCATTGAAAATAGTATTGCGATATTTTGAGCAAGATCCAAAAATATTATCTTCGTTCATACGCAACGGTGCTGACATGAAACCGCAATTGTATAACCTTTTTGATGTCTGCGAATCTCTTTTCAATTTGATCCAATATTTTCTTGTATACAATAATTGTAAGTATATAAATCAACGGTTTCACAAATCTCATATTTTGAATCTTTTGTGAGTCAAATCGTTTCGTTTCGACGAAACCATGTTAGATAGTTTATTTTTTTATTATTTTAATTTCTTTGTAATTACAAATTAATTCAAATAAATTTAGAAGTTAGGTCTATCAAGAATGCCAGTTTTAACAGCCTTGTTTTGGAGATTATTTGATCTCTTATACGGATGAAAAAGAGAACGACTCTCAATTAGAAATGTTCTCGATTTGGGTAATACCTTTCAAAAACGACGAAGAACAAGATTACTCAGCGATCTTATTTTGTTATGTTCCAGCAAGTCTTTATGATATTTATTTGTTTTTTCTAAAGGAAATAAAAAACATGAAAATGTCACTCGTAAACGAGTGGAGGCTGAATAAAAAAAGAAGAGATATATATGAATAGTACATATTTAATATTTGTTTAATAATACTTTTGAAAATCTTCAGTCTTCATGTTAGTTTTAAAATGTCCTAAGAAAACAAATAAATAATGTTTATAGGCAAAGGTGTTTCATAGTTAAAAAGAAAACATAATTTTATTGATTGATTGATTCGGCAGTTACTTTACGGTAATATCTATCCATTTTTATTAAAATTTCACTTGGGAAATACCACTATTACTTTAAATTTATTTTGATACTGGTGTTTGAAAATGATGCGGAATGCATCGAAACGCGCGTCACAATAGATTTGAAGAAATAATGGTATTTACCATGTGAAATTTAAAATTAGAAATAAAAATTTAACCACATAAAAATTTACTATTGATTTTTAATTCATGATAAATAAGGGTTTAATATATCAATTTTAAATTTACATATTGTCCGTCTGCTTATAGTAAAATGCAAAAAGCTCGCGGTAATGCGCCCCTGTTGAGAAGCACGCCAGTATGTTTAGTATAAAGTTAACACAAGAAGTAGAAAGCGACTGAAATCGTAACAGATTAATACACCATACTTATGTCAAGATTTAAAAAGGCGTAACGACGAACTGCCATTGCAACCAAAATGCGTCCACTGCGCAGACTTAACGAGGGTGAAAATGGCTTTCCCGGCAAAAGCTCGAGGTCACGATCGCTGGAATAAAACGGAACGTTTTTACCGACGTACGTTTAGCCGTAAACCGGATTTTCAAACACGCACATTTTTAGTCGAAATCTATCGGTTAAAGTTAACTATAAATTAAGAGTCGGGTTTAAGAATATGACCTGGGGTAATAACTTGCAGTTTGCTCAAAACCAACTGACCACAACCATTGTCGTCGGATTGAGTGCATACAAATAAAAACAAAACAATGGCGCTTTGTAACGTCACTGAGAATATGAGAATGAAAAAAACATGTACCTACCTGCGTATGTACTGTGCTGTAATGCGATTCGAGTGTAAGCATGGCGCAAAATATTTACGTATACAAAAATAACAGTGTGCATGTGCAGTAAGTACCTACTTACTTACGCGAAATAAAGTTATTCTTGCGGTGTAAACAAGAGATGAAGAGCGATTACCTACACGAAGAAAGCTCCTATATATTATACAAATAAAACACGAGGTACCTACATAGGAATAAATCTCACGATGATCATTTTTCCAGGACAAGAACATGATTTATTGATAACAAGCGATTGATTCGCCTTAAGGTACTTAATTAAAATGTCATTCCACAAAGTTAATGCCGAATCAATAAGTAATATTAAGGTACTTATATTTTATTATATTTAAAACGATTGTTTCTCTCATATTCACAAAAAAAAATGTTTTTCTTCAATCTTCTTCAAACCCTTACCCGCACCCCAATGGTGCATGGGGCACTGCATCATATAAACGTGTTTAAATATGTTTATTATACTTCATGTATACACTATTGTTGTATTTTCATAGTACCAAAATACATATATTTTTTTAAATTTTGTACTGACATTTCTTGGTGAAACTGCATTTTATATAATAAAATAATTTTCATGTATTTTGGCAGATTGATTATATAGTATTTCTAAATAGTCTCCAAATAAAAGAAAGCAAATGAGCCAGTACTTATGCCAACTGCCTATTTTTTTTTACTCTTTACGGGGGTCGCTTGTTTAGATTGCGTATAAGTCACCGTAATATATATTATTTAACAAGTTGTGGGATTAAATCCGGTATTTGTGCACAAATATTTGAAAGAAATCAAAATATTCAATACATTGGACTATTTCATTCGATTATATTTAAATGGTAAGAAATTACTATAAATTGCGTTATTCTTATATTTTTTTAGGAAAATGCGTTTTTAAAAGTAAGTAAAAATATTTGCTGATGGCTAATGTATCCAAAATTAAACAAGGTTTATTTGGTTATATTCTACATTTATTTATGTATATGTTAATACGTGACGCGTTTCGTCTTCTTAGGACATTATCAAACACGTGTTTGATAATGTCCTAAGACGACGAAACGCGTCACGTATTAACATATACATAAATAAATGTAGAATTCAACCAAATAAACCTTGTTTAATTTTGGATATATTACCCATCAATCCAATATGGAATTCTACCAACTGTCTGCAGTTACAATAAAAATATTTGTGTTTACCATACTTATGGCAAAGTTATTAGTCTGATCAAAATTTCCGAACGAAATATTTCGATTTTAATTTCAACTACGCAAAATTATCATTGAAACAAATAATTTGACATATCGCTCACTCCTTTCAAGAACGTCATAAATCAAAAAACTTGATTTTTCAGGAGAACGTTTTTAAAGTTCAAACATAAAATACAATGTTTTAAAAATAAATATCAAGCCACTTATTTAACTTTTAACTGTACAATAGATCTTTTTAGGTAAAACCTGAATATTTTTTCTCTATTTGAAAAATATTTAGTATATTTAAGAAAATAATTAAACAATACCTTTCTTCAAAATGCAAAAATAACACTTTCTGCCCTGTAGCGGGTAAATATTAAGTTAAAAATATGCCGCTTTTGCTGGGATATAGTACATTTTCTGGGGATTCCAAAAAATGCACAACTGAAAATTAACGATTTTTGATTTATGACGTTCTTGAAAGGAGTGAGCGATATATAAAATAGATGTTCGTAATTGCTTGAGGTTTGGTATGGAGAAGTTCGTCCTTGATTGAATGTGTACGACATATTTTGATTACCCTTAGGTAACAGAACCTATTACCGTCACTTTTCAGCACATTAAACTTTTGTCTTACAATCTGAATGAATTTTATTTTATTTAAAAAAATGGCTAGTAACGCAAATAAAAATTATTACTTAGCATAGTGATGCGGTGTTTGAAAATGATGCGGAATGCATCGAAACACGTGTCACAATAGATTTTAAGAAATAGTGGTATTTACTAAGTAACTTTAATGAAAAAAAAAGTATTTTATTTTAGAGGAAAATCAAAGTTATTTGAATGAAAATATGGTTTTATTTGAAAATTTGTATTAAATTTTTGAAGGGTATCTATATTTCTATAAAATTGTAATTTTATTTAATATTTCAACCATTTATGAAGAAACATGTACTTATTTAATTTCTTCATTATTTGATACTAAAAACTTTATGTGTATTCTCATTATATACGTATGTGAAATAAAAGTAATATTTTTATTTAACTTAACTCTGATCCGCGAAACTGTTAACCGGAGCACAAGCAGACTCCATTTTTTTAATCTTTTTTTTTCAGTTAGTAAGAAAATGGCCAATTTCTAAGAGATGTTTTGGTGATTTTTTTAAATAAACTTAGATGCTAGCCGTCGCTGTAAAATAAATAAATATTACATTTTGATTTAAATTTAAAAATAGAAAATCGGGTTGGTAATAGGCTACATTCCTAGTGATACAATAGGTCAAGGTAAACACAAACATTATAATATTACGTATGAAATAAGTATGTATTGTTTTACATACACACATTTGAAAATAACACATGGGAGACTGTCACGCTGGTTGGTTGGCCTGGGAATATAATCGTTCCGATACTTAAGAATTAACCATTCATACTTTGTATGCTTAATATTATAGTCGGCAAAATCGTTGGTTAATTTAAGTGTCAAGCGGTGAATTTTTCTAAAGCTTTCCACATATATACAAGTATTCAAACATGCACAAGTATTTTTATGTTTAATACGAAAAATATGTTATAGACAAAAACACAAATAATTTATGATGGGCTTAAAAATGGTTTACCATAAATATGGCTAAAACGCTTCTGAGAGATGAAAATGAAAAAATACATAAACATAATAATAAAAAGACTTGGCACGATCAGATCAATCAGAACCTAAAATCTGGTGTTGTCAAAAGTCTGCATAATCGGAAGGCATGTATGACTAGATGGATGGATACGAGGGAAGCAAGGAGTGTATGTCTGGATAGAAGAGTGTGGCGTTCCATCCTCTCTGCTGACTCCCGCGGGGAAATAGCGTGATGGTAGTAGTAGTATGAAGATATTTAAAACAATGTTAGCAAAAACCGCAGGTCACATATTAGTATTTATTAAAATAAAAATGTTAAAAAAAAACATTTTTAGGTTCTGATTGATATGATCGTGCCAAGTCTTTTTATTATTATGTTTTTGTATTTTTTTCATTTTCATCTCTCGGAAGCGTTTTAGCCATATTTATGGTAAACCATTTTTTAATCTATCATAAATAAGAAAATATTATTTCTTAATATAACTGCTTTCCTTTCTTTTGATGCTCAATTAAAAGCTATGTCGCATTTTAATAACGGTAGATAGAAAAGCTTAATAATATTGATACGTTTGTATTACTAGAGTCGATGGGACGAATCGAATTTTCGTGGCGCTCTACCATAGATAAAAAGACGAAACCGCCGTCTGCGGGTAATTGAACGCGAAGATCCTCGACCGTTAAATATTCAAAATGGCCGCGCATTACATTTTGAAACTTCCTCAAGTAGCTGGCGGGAAATGATCCGTAAGCGGTGCAAGCCAACATCCGGGAAGCGCACGCAGGCGCCGAATAATGAATGAAAGAGGACCATTCCTGCGCTTGCACTCTCTCTGCACATTATCTGACGAATTTTCTAATAATTTCATAGTTCAAGACTATCATAATTCCTGTATATGCAAGTCGTTCCCAAAGCACGTGATACGAGTACATCAAGGAAAAATAAGGATATGTGATCAGTGATCAGACGCTGTCCACCTCCGTGGTGTTGTTAGGTTAGCGTTCGATTCCCAGGGGGGAGGAATCACTAATATCAAATGGTATTAGTGATTTTACACTCTAATATTTATTAAATATTACTCTGGACTGGTCCCTGAAGTGCGGGAGTGGTCACCTTGCCTTCATGTAATGAACGAGTCAATAAAATGCAGTGCCCTATGCACCTTGAGTGCTGATAAGGTTTTGGAAGATCAGACGTTTGTCCGTCTCCATAGCGGTTACCGCGTTTAGCTACCGTGCTGGAGGTCTCAGGTTCGATTCCCAGTGGGATCGAAATAATTAATTTTTTTTCACACGAATATTTATTTAATATTATTCTGAACAGGTACCTAGTAAATATACTGTTTCCCTTTTCTCACATATATATATATATATATATATATATATATATATATATATATATATATATATATATATATATATATATACATATATATATATATATATATATATATATATATATATATATATATATATATACATATATATATATATATATATATATATATATATATATATATATATATATATATATATATATATATATATACATTTATATATATATATATATATATATATATATATATATATATATATATATATATATATATATATATATATATATATAAATATATATATATATATATATAATATATATATATATATATATATATATATATATATATATATATATATATATATATATATATATATATATATATATATATGTATATATATATAAATTTACATACACAAGTATATAGGGAAAATCGGAAGGAAAAGTTGATCATTAGTACATACATATTTCGAGCTGACAAAAAATTGTTTCTTTAAAAAAAGTGTAGTACCTAGTCAGTGATAGAATGATTTATTCTCATTCATTATTTATTTGTTAATTCTCTATATTTTCACGAAGTCTCAATATTATGTTAAAACTTACTTTCCATCGATAATCCTTTGTTTATTGTACATCTCATGAAACTCGGTCAACTCCTTGACAAGTCCTTGTTTCATCATTTCATCCACTCTCCCGTCTAGTCGAGCGTCCAGAATATCCTGTAATTAAATCAAAACAAATTTAAACAAGATTGTCAGGCATTAAACAAGAAATATTTTTAATTTATATTAATGGATATATTGCCGTACTAAGCGTAGAAGGCGTAAATGAAATTTCATGAATTTTCGCGTTTTTACGTTTATTCATATCTGTAGTTCTTTGCAAGAGATCGGTTCAGGAAATCAAGCTACAACTGCAGTGGTGTAGTGGGCTTTTCACTTTTTTCAAACCAAGGCGTACTCCAGTTTTTTCTGTAATTTTTGTCTGCATAGTAGTCCGAAAAAATACGCATTTTAAATAATACGGATAAAAAATCTTAAAAATGTAGCACCGACTAGTAAAAATAATAGCTGAAATAGTATAATTTAATATTTTACACAATTGCATGCTTAGTAAACTAATTATAACTCAAGAAACGTAAGATATATCTCGAGAAAATTTAGCTGTAAAACCCGGTACTATTACGTTTAATTTGGCACTACACCACTGCATATCCGCCATGTTATATAGTTTAATACCTTTTAAACTAACTACAGCTAATGAACAGGCGAAAAAAGACGAATGTCTAAATATTAAACGAGGCAACTTTTTTTTAATAAAAAAGAGAAATATTTGTTTTTTTATTATTTACACAAATATTTCAATTTCATACTATTTCTGTGAGCCGCAACAGCTCATTATTAGAAATAGGCATCAAATTGTGGTAGGGTGGATGCGAACCGAGAAACTGTGACTTAAAAGTCCGCGACACTAACCACGGGACCACAACCCGACACATGATTGCTTATATATAAATACTTTAGGGTTTATTATGAAATCATAGCCCAAATCTAAAAATTTCAAAACATATAAAGTTCAAATTGAAAAAAAAGTTAAATTCAACATTTTGAGTGTTTTCACCTTTCACATATTAAATTTAACCCCACATGGGATTTTAACAAAGATTTCAAAAATATCTCAACAGAGACTAGAAGTTTTTATGTTAAGTTTTAACAATGCTGGCGAAGTGTCATTAGTTGGTTTGAAATTATAATATTACACTGTAAAATTCATTATTCTTATATACAATTTGTTTTATCCGCCAATCTATTTTAATTAACATTTTGACTGTGTTCGAATAACAATAAAAGTTATAATTAATTTAAATTACTAATTTCTTCGAATGTAGATACCTCCTTTGTGTTAAGTACGATAGTCTACCACTAAAGCAATTAACAAACTTTAAACTCAAGTCGTGTTGAAAATTAAACGGGGTTACTGTTACAGAAAATCAAATCTTTGCCACAGAAACTATGTGGGAGTTTCACTTTAATTACAATAAATACGATTGAGAAATTACGTACCCTTCAGTTAGTATGTAAATACATAAGTAACTCATTAATAAATTTTATCTATTTCAAAATGCGTGTCTATTTTCATACTGGGGTCCTAGTTATGGCCCAAAAAAATTGAAAGACAAATAAAAAAAAACAAAAACTTAACGAACACTACAAACATATACAGACTATACAATAGAAAACTAAACAAGATAACTCCCTTATACCGCATGAATATACATTTTCTCCTGTAATGATTTTTTTAAATGTATAATATGATACTTTAAACAAAAAACAAAAAAAGTCCCTCTTAGAGCACAAGAGATCAGTCTCTTATTTGGAGAGGCTCAGCGCAACTAAAATTATAAGATTGTATCAAGTAGGAATGTATAGAAATTGTATTAAATTGTATAAAAATGCAACCATATTAAATAAAATTAAAAAATAAATTAAAAATTAAAAAATAAAAATAAATAAATTTTCGGATGACACGGGAAAATAATTTGATTAATCGGTGAAGTAAAATAAATATGTATAAAACAGTAATATTTCACAATAGGTACTTTTAATCCTCAAAATGTCACATATTGAAAGATGGGTTGATTCTTATTCTTGCAATGATGGTGACACGTTTCGATAGTAATAATGTGTATTTTAGAATCATACAATCAATGCTCCAATGCATTTTGACAACAAAGGCTCCACAGGTGTAATAGGAAAAGTATGATCACGTATTGGTCCTTATATGGATACGTGGACTTCAAATATCGGCATAATTGGCATTTGGGAGATAAACATGTGTCGTGAGTGAAGAATAAAGAAAAATATCTACAAATTGACAAGAGAAAATGTTTGAATGGATAACTAACTAACTAACCATCACGCCATCGCTTCTCCGTAGAGGTAGGCAGAGACAAATCGCAAAACTACTATGTCTTTGAAGACATGCTTCGCATTTTTAACATGCACGTGTGTGCCGATTGTTTCGACTTCCAACATGTTCATTATCTAGAATTAAGAGTATTTAATCATGCCATAACTTATTCTGGCTTTCTCGAGCTTCTGCTTCTTAAGCTTAATCTGGCTCACCATTCGTTCATCATTCATTCGATCCACATCGCCCAGCCAGCTGAACGTACTTTTTTCGTATCGATAACGCTTATGCATAAAAAAATACACAGGGGTTTGAGGTAATTGATTTAATTAAGGGCGTACGTCCATAAAAACAGGTCTTAGATACATGGTATCTACATATGTATGTATGTGTTATAGAGCATAGTGAGCCAAAGAAGCCTTACATCAGAATGATGGCAGAATGGTGGTATTAATAAAACAAAAGTTTAATAGTATATAAGCTCTAAGTTCATAAATACAGGATGTCAGAAAAGATTGCAGTTTTGAAAATATCGGCCGGGTGACGCAAAATAAAATTATAAAAAAGACAACTAAAGTAAAATTGTCTGAAGAAGGTCCCTGAAAAGGTGGCTAAAATGTCGAGAGTACAAGTCAAAACACAAAATCGTGTGGTTTGAGAAAAATTCACCAAATTTTAGCATCCTGGTACCATATCCCGGGATAGCTTAAGGAGGGCATCTTTGAGCTCTAGAGGTCTCTAAGTAACGTTACTATATTAATGATTTCTTTTTACAGAGTTTCATAAAGAACAAAGTATTTTTCCCTCATTGCACTGCTGAAAGAACTGATCGTTGGAGCTTTTAATGCAAGATACAATACTTTAATGCGAGTTACAAGAGACACATTTGGGTATGTGAAAAAAATATATGATCGGCCAAATAGCTGTTACGTCACGAATGATGCACATATTGAATCATTGTATGCTTTTTAATAGATTTATATTATCCACTGATACTCCGTGATGGAATTGCATTTTAATATATTATTAGATTAAAACCAATATTTTTAGCTTTTCCACTTTATTTTTATTTGACCAGCGACCGGGTTTCGTCGTTACCGAGATAAAAAACCGTCAAATAAAAATAAAGTGGAAAAGCTAAAAATATTGGTTTTAATCTAATAATACATTGTATGCTTAATAAGATTACAAAACAATAAACTTTTTGTTTTACATATTTTAGAAGAAAGCATTTTTGCGCCATATTTCAAGAAAAAATACTTTAAGTTTACAATATTTTCACCACAGCCAGTATCATAGTACTTTGTAATAAAATATTCAATACGAGAAATATGTACATTATCTTTTTAATCTATACCTTCTATATCTATATCTATACAGGTACACCTAACCTACATGTCTTATTAATTTAAGGTATATTTAAGGTTGACTGACTTATGCGTAACACCGTCCAAATAGCAGATAAAGTATTTTGGTCCACCGGCAAATATTTACCTCGCTATAAACAATCACTATTACCAGGAGCCAAGAAAACGACAGAGCTCTAAGCTTAGTCTAACGGTGACTTATGATTTATTATGAATGTAGACGATATAATATCCTTTGGTTCACAATATATCGCAACATAAAGTTCAACACACTCGTGTTCAGCGGACCAAGAAAAAAATCATTGTGAGTAAAATATTCCAGAAAAAAATATGTAAGTTATATCTCCTCCCGCTGAGAATACTCGAAACAAAAAAAAAACGTATCTCAGGGCGTAAGATTATAGCATCATACTGTTCTTAGACACATTGATTCTAAGGAGATTCCGGTATACATACGCATCAACGTACTTCGTACTAACAACGTCCGGAAAAATATAATGAATGTCCTTTAATCATGACTGCTGACCTTAAAACTACCGGTACTCACGGTATTTGTTAATTCGCAACATAATTTTCTCTAAATCCGGGTAAAATTTTACGTAAGTAATTGATATTTTCTTAAAACACCGTTTATGCATTGACGAAATAAGTTCGACTTCGAAATAATTGTATGGTTTTGAAAAGAAAAGAAGTACCGTAGAACGAGGTTACTTGAACTTTGAAGTGTTGCTTGAGCCCAGTACAAAAAAAATAGATCTGTATTTGGTCTACAATAATGAACGTCTCGACACGATTCATTGTTTCCCTGACAGGTGACACTTATACGTTCATTATTGTAGACCAAATACATATTTTTTTGTACTGGGCTCAAGTAACACATCAAAGTTCAAGTAGCCCCGTTCTACGGTAATGAGTTTAAAAATATATGAAAATATTTTTCCCATACATATTCTAAAAAAGAAAAAATATCCAATATAATTTCACGTGCAGCCCTGACTGCGGCTGAACGGATTCTGATTTGAACGCTTGAGACAAGTTCGAGATCTCAGCCTTAAATACGCTAATTCATTTATCCTTTCATTGACCCTTATGCAGTTCATCAGGCACTCCATCAGATTGTTGCAGTATTAACATGATAATTAATTACACCAATGGCAAGGTGGGCAGTGTGTTACAGACCTGCGACGGAAATGGAATATACGGGATAAAGATATGGAAAAGGAAATGGGGGAGTAAAAATAGGAACTATTCATTCGGAAAAGTGAATATAAGCAATTAGTAGGGCACTCCGAGTTTAATACCCGTATTCATACTCTCATTTAGTAAATGAATAAAATTTTACACAAATATCGAAATTATCAAAAATTTAATAGTTTAACTAATAGTTTAAAACAGTTAAAAAAAATCATGGAAATATATTAGACAATAGTGGCATATTTAAATTATACTGCGAATGTGGAAGTTCGTACATTGGTATGACTTAAAATTCAAAACAAGAATCAGGGAACATGAATTATGTTTGAGAAATAATAATTTTTCTGAATTCGCTAACCACTTAATATATAATGATTACAAATTCAACCACAATAACGTAATAATTCTAAAATTAATTTAAACGAAAAGCCATAAACTACAACATTCTGAAGCAATAAAAATTCATAAAAATATAAATAACAATAAACCCATAATTAATAATACAACAATGACTAAAGCATCCCCCTTATTGTCTATGTTCCCACTGATAAGAAATAGAAATAAAAAAATAATAAAAATTAAATAAATAAATAAAAATAAGAAACAGCTCCCTACCCCTCTTCAACCTTCAACGTCCCAAGGACACAACTCTAAAATTTTGAATTAGCTTCACATAAGGTGTTTGAAAATGATGCGGCATGCATCGAAACACGTGTCCCAGTAGATTTTAAGAAAAAGTGGTATTTAGTAAGTAAAATTTTAATTAAAAATGGATAGGTTTTACCACAAACTGACTGCCGAGTCAATTAACGAAATTATTAAATAGTTTCTTAGTCAGCACTGAAACATGACAAAAATGTTATTTTTTAAACATCCTCTACACTAAAGATCTAAAATACAATATTGAAAAAAAAAATATATATAATATATCAGCGGTAAACAAAATTAATAAAGTTCCCAGTAAATTTACATTCAACGTTTTTAAACATTTTTTAAATTGGAGACATTATACAATACATTAAAACATAAATCCATTGTTCCGACATGTCTGTGTTAGATTATTTTAATTTATAGCATGAGCGGCTTAAGAAAAATCAAATGTTTGAGATAGGTAAGCCAGTTTAAACAAAATCCTAACTTTATATTTTTTTTTATTCGACTAGAGATACAAACAACTAAGATGCGAGAAAACCTACATATTATAATATAATGAATTATTGCACGATCAAGTATTTCAAATATTTGAAAGTGGTTAGGTCAAGAGTCGGAATAATCAGCGTGTATGTATGAATGTGGAAGAGGCGCAGATTGTGTGCAAAGACAGATTGGAGTGGCGTTCTATTATCTCTGCCTACCCCTGGGGGGAAGCGACGTGATGGTTGGTTAGTTAGTTTTTTGGATTACCAATTTTTTTTAAATCAAAACCTCCAGAAAAAAGTAGGTAATATATTAATTGGACGAAATTCAGCAAAAAATGATGTTAAAGAATTGGTTATTTGAATCAAGTGACATTTGCATTAAAAGTCCCTATTTGTAAAACGGGTTGAATTTAACTCGAAGTGTGTGGGCGTATTGCGCAGGTACAAAACTTTTATTGTGCAATTACAAAAATGCTAATTTCGCGGGCGGTTAAATTGCTAATTAAACATCTCTTCCAGCCGGGAGGGTGCGTCTGCCATTAAAGTTCATTCCTTTACAAGGTAGTAAGTACCTTTTATTTTAAACAAGGGTGAACCCAAATGCCTTTCCTAAATGGCTACGTAATTTAAACTTACAGAATCCCTTCTCTATTATAGTATTCTGTATCATATAATCCGAAGAATACTAAAAATATTAATGGAGCTATAAGATGATCACTCTTTAACTCAAATTGTCACGATGTAACAAAGGCGAGGTTTAAAAAAAAACCTCAAAACTTTTTACTTTATACAATTTAAGTACTTACTTTACTTACTTATAACCCTTATCCGCACCCAATGATGCATAGGGCACTGCATCGAATTGACGCAGTGTTATCTTGATCATTAGTTACATGAATGCAAGGTGATCACTCTTGCGCTTCAGGAACCTGTTCAGGGTAATATTCAATAAATATTACAGTGTTAATATTTATTTTCACCCCGCTGGGAATCGAACCCGGGACCTCCAGCACGGTAGCTAAACACGCTGACCATTACACCACGGAGGCGGACTTAAGTACTAGTGACCAAAAAATAAGGTGACTAAAACTATTCCACAATAGGTGGTAACAAGTATTACGCAGTATAATTTAAAAAAATTTATTCTTAAAATCGTTATTTTTTTATTTGCGATAAGCTGTATATTTCTCTTCTGAATGAGTAAACAAGTACATATTTACAAAAGAAGATATTTATACAGTATGAGGCATGCAAAATACAGATAAAATCTTCTTCTAACCTTTTTCCGCGCCCAATGGTGCGCAGGGCAGTACAGCGCATATAAGCAGCGTTCCTTGATCGTTAAATGTACGAAAGAAAGATGATCAGCTCAGTGCTTCAGGATAATCCTCCCTTATCCTCCCTTAGTTTTCCCCCTACCTCCTTCCCTAAACTCCTTTTTTACTATGCCTTCCTTGTTATTATATTTTGTAATTATTGTTTTTTTTTTAATTTTATTAAAATTAAACACTTGAATAATCCACTTTATCGAGTTTTATTTTTATTTACGACTAGTTTCGAAAACGACAATTGTTTTCACCTTCTGGTACAAATTAAAACCAGTTTTAATTTGTACCAGAAGATGAAAACAATTGTCGTTTTCGAAACTAGTCGTAAATAAAATAAAAATTCGATAAAGTGGATTATTCAAGTGTTTAATTTTAATAAAATAATCATGTCATTCCACAAAGTTAATGCCGAATCAATAAATAATATAATGTTATTTAAATGTTCAAGTACTATCAACCCTCTGATTGCAATGGTATCAAACGTTTTTATCAATATCACTAGTCTATTTTTGATTGGTTGGAAGATATTGCTTTTTAGCAATAAGCCCGCCAATGCACTTATTTTTTGTACATGAAGTTTAAATAAAATAATAAATAAATAATACAAAATAAGTATTAGTATAAAATCATTAATATTTGGTCCCCCACCTGGGAATCGAATCTGGGACCCGCAGCACGGGAACCAAACGCGCTGACCACTGTACTAGAAAAATACTTAAAATGAAAACAGAATTTTAGGAGAAAATATATAAGTACTAAAATACTGGTCAAGTTTTTACGTATAAGCCTGGTAGTCAGTCTTCCATGAAAATAATTTCAATTTGAATATGTAAATATTTTTTCAAGTCATCCGATGAAAGACATTGAATAATATCTTAACATCGGTATAAAATATAAGAGAGTATTTTAAAAATAACTTTTCCTCAAAAATGACAAATGTATTAGATTTGGAAAATAAGATTTTTCGACGCTTTGGTGAGAACTATAGGTCTTAAAGGAATATGCGCTAATATACGACATATAATATTTATTAAAAATAAATTATATCATCCACAAACATAAACAATAAATAATAAGTGAAAGTTCCTCTCCAAGCACAAGAGCTTAGTCTCTTTAATGAAGAGAATTAAATAATTAATTTTAAAATTGTTAGTAGAAAATAAGACTAGAAAATTAATTAAATTATTAAAAAACTATGTAACTACATAAGTATATGAAATAAATGTAAATGATAAAAAATACTCAAGGAGAAAAATGACTTGCAAATAGTACTATAGTATATGAACTGTAGGTAGATTAAAGAGTAACTCAAATGATGGGGAAATGGAAAAACGAAGAAATAAAAAAAAACATTAAAAAAGGTCATTCGAAATAGAATCCTATAAAAAGACAGGAGAAAATCTTAGAATATCCCATAAGGCAGTGTTCCGCAAAGTGTATTCCGCAGCACACTGGTGTACCTTGGTGATTAGTTGGTGTGCCGCGGAAGTCTAGTTTTGTGAAGAAAACACACCTAGAAATAGCTGAAATCTATACGAGCGAGGTACTTAGTTGCGCGAAGAGCGTGCGAATTGGGATTTTCGACTGACTTCTATTAAATAAAAAAGACAACGCCTGAAGACAATTATCCACGATTACTACAAACTTTTGCCTGTGCTCAGTTAAGTAGGCTCACAATTCGCATTAAACATCATTAGATATGTATGTTTTCAGATTGTATTAATTTTAATAATAAATCAATACTATATAAACTTTTTCTTTGGTGTACCTCTAAAATTTCTTGATTTGGCAGGTGTACCTTGAACAGAAAAAGTTTGCGAACACTGCTATAAGGAGATGAGACTCTTTGAGTGTTTTAAAGCAAAAAGAGGGTGAATCGCTATGACATTTTAATTGCTCTTTACTTATGTGTATTTAAGGTTGATACTTAAATGAGTGCATTGTAAGAAGGAAAGTCCCTATTTTACTATTCACCCGGAAATCAATTAAACGAAAACGTGTACCTACATTTATATCAAAACTCCATTAACAGTTGAAGGTATCGGTATTTGTGAAGAGAATTCTTTTGATGATGGAAGTCATTAAATTTTTATGCCTTTTCCGGCCCAGGACGATATTGTTCCTCCTCCTATAAATACAGATTGGTTACATCGCTGGCGACACGTGACAAAGAGAAGATTTTCAAAGGCATCTATTGACGGCATCCGCCGATGGCAACTGCCAACTGATTACTGATTAGTGATGAGTTCATTGACAAGATAGACAGTAGGTCCAACTTCTGTACGTTCGTAACTTTTAAGTTTTCGCTCAATTCATTTATTTGAGACTTTTGAAATTTCACATAAGACTTCATAGTAAATAATTATAAAAACAAAATAAAACAAAATGATTACAATATTATCTCAAAATGCTGTTTTCATATATTTTATTGAAGTCTAAACCTGTTTAAATAGTTGTCAAAACAAACAAAAAAATCACAACAATACTATCTCGAAATGCTGTATATAAATATTTTCATGGATCATTCCGAGATAATATTTTTTTTAAATTTTGTTGTTTTTGTTTTAATAATCATTTACTTTGTCGTCTTATGTGATATGTTTAACTAATCATTTTTGGGGGTACGTGCAGTTCATTCTCCCCCACCCACCTTATTATGTCATCGTCAATAGCCTTTGTGATAATGATTCTCTGAAGGGAGGAAGATTGCATCCATTTTGGTTCGACGATTTTTTTTCGACGAAATCGTAACTGCGTTCTATATTACAGATTACTGCAGAGGAGGCAGCATCTAGCTCTACGCCACCAACGGGCCCCTAACACTTGATTACAGAACCACGTCACGAGTCGACGGACGACATTATATCCAAGGACAATTTTCAGAGAGTGTAATGTGCTACCACGAAAAATAACTAACTAACCATGACGCAGCTTCCCCGCAGGGTTAGGCAGAGATAATAGAATGCCATACAACTCTGTTTTTGCAAATATTCTTCGCTTCTTCCACATTCATGCATCTCCTCGTACATACCTCGTACATGAAGTTTGCGAGCTTCGTCTTAATGATACATTACGAATCGAAAAGTTTTCAGCAAAATTACAATTTAGAAATTACGGTTATATCTGCTACATTTATGAAAAATAGGCTTATTTTTAAGACGTTAATTACTGAACTAAAATTAAAATTTTGAATAAATAAAATAAAAGAGATATGAATGTATTAAAAATAAATATCAAGCCACTAATTAAACTTTTTACTATGCAACAGATCTTTTTAGGTAAAACTTGAATGTTTTTTCTCCATTTGAAAAATATTTAGTATATTTAGAAAAAAAAATAAACAATACCTTTTCCTTAAAATAAAAAGAATTACACTTTCTGCCCTGTTGCGGGTAAATATTAAGTTAAAAATATGCCACTTTTGCTGGGATATAGTAGATTTTCTGGGCATTCCGAAAACATGCACAACTGATAATTGACGATTTTTGAAATATGACGTTGTTGAAAGGAGTAAGCAAAATGGAAAATTAGTCTACGGAACAATGGAAATATCTGAGAGAATTATCATTAGTTTATAAACAACTAATAAGTTTTGATACATTAAATTAATTTTAATTGCTTCCTACTTCTGTGAGGATTGTCGCTTCCCGCATGCGTTTGCAATCGGATTTTCCCGTATTATGAATACACAGTTTTCCCCACATTATTCAGAATTTAATACGAAATATTAATTTCATTAATTTTTTGCAAAAATTCTATGGGCTTTACTAATTGCACGATCACCAATGATGGTTAAAACATAGAGAAAGCGTGTACTTTAAAATGATAAGAGTGAAAATTTCAATCGTTACAAACAACTTATGATGATGTGAGTATGAATTTGAATATATACGGAATAGGTGATAAGCATTATTCCAGACAAGCAGATTAAGGCTAAGTAAGATCTCGTCTCAAGCGTTCAAATAAGAGTGCGTTCAGCCACGCTCAGGACTGGTCGTGTGCTCACGCTCAATTAAAAAAATGTATTTCATTAATTGATTCGGCAGTCACTTTGTGGTAAAATCTATCCATTTTTAATTCATGTTTTACTTAGTAAATACCACTATTTCTTAAAATCTACTGTGACGCGTGTTTTGATGCATTCCGCATCATTTTCAAACACCGTAGAAGATTTATAGTGAGAATAAAATAGTATTTTATAAAAATTGAACTGTTTTATTTATTGTTTCGGCATTCGTTTAGTAGTAAGATGAAATTGTAAATGAAAATACCTGTTTTTACCACTTGAGTTTCGACCAGTTTCGGAAGCTACAGATGCTTTGAGAGGTTATCGTCTTTTACCAGTACTTAGGTTTAAAAAACTACGGTGAGATCTTTTAACGTAACCATTAAAAACAATAAAATAGCAACGTTAAGCATTAAAAACAATAAAGTATCGCATTCAATTTGAAAGATCGTGAATATTCATCGGAGGAAAAAAATAATCGACCATTATTTAACCGATTTAATAAAATGATTGTTGGATACCTTAATGGCATTAAAATATGCGTGAAAGATATGCTCGTATAGCCTGCGTAGGGTCCATTATAAAATAATTGAAAAGTCAGCGAAATATGCAAGTCTTCCAAGATGCACGATAAAAAATCTTTAAATTGTGTACACAATAAAAAACAATTGTGCGAACAAAATGGATTTCAAAATACACATTATAGTGATTTGGAGTGCGTAAAAAATTAGTAGCGTATCATTCGTATTTCATACGGAATGATAACATTAATTCTCAAACATTACATTTTATTCGTAGGTAACATTGATAGAGCCTGTATTTGAGAGTTAGTAATTGGGATCGAAATGGAAAATAGTATGAACTGGCTTTTACGTAGATTGAAAAAAAGAAGATTAAAATAATTACCATGATACTAATACAGGAAAACCTCGATATAACGGACTAATTGGTGGGAGGGGGGTGCCCGCTTAAGCCGAAAGTCCGTTTTATAAAAATAGGTTTAATATAAATCAATTTGTTTTTCATATTATTTTTTAACATCTTATCCAAGATGAAGAAAAATATGGAAGTCTGGGCATTTACGGGGCTGACGACCGTCATAGGCTGGTTTAAGTGATCACTTTACACACGTGTAACATTCACCAATTCTACCCACTGTTGACAACCACACTACTAAAATTCTTGGAAGTTCTATATATATATATATATATATATATATATATATATATATATATATATATATATATATATATATATATATATATATATATATATATATATATATATATATATATATATATATATATATATATATATGAACCAATTTTGAAACATTATTCTTGAATCAATAGAACTTTACTAGAGACATCTATTGGTGTGATGAAAATAAGCTTTTTATTGAGCAGAAACTCTTTTATTTGTTTTTGTTGAAAAATAGTATTTTATGGTTTACACTTTACTTAGATAAAAAAATACGAAACACAAACAAAATTATTTTTATTGTCTTCGGACACTATTCGTGAAGTAACCCGAACCGAAGGGCCGAAGTGATATGCTATCACTTCGGCTTGGTGCAGTCTATGAGCAGGACGGCATTATGCCTTAAATTCTAGTGCGAGACGTACGACGTGATTATCATGACTACCAAAAATGGTTTTAATGCAGCGATACTTAAATATAAACATATGAATACGACGTTTTTAATTTTTTCGTTAAATAGAGGTCCGTTATATCGAGGTTATTCTGTAATGTAAATGCATTGTACTATGCACTTTCCTGTACAACATGTAAATTAATTGCACTATGTACTTTTAAAAAAATATTAATGAAACGCGATAATTATATGCACGTGTGTTACTGTAAATGTAATCAATGTAACCTACTTACACATTCATTATTATCATAACTGACACTGAGACAAACGCACGTAAATATGTACTTATTATTGAATAGTAATAACAGTAATTGCAAACGTTTCATGAATTTACAGGATGTCAATCAAATAAAAACGATTTATAAAAAGCGCAAACGAAATTTTTTAACAGAAACAAGATAATTGTCATAAATCCCCAAACAGAAAATATGAACCAGCAAAATAGGAAAATTAAAATGCACACTTTCCCGGTCACCGAATTATGTATATTATATTCTTTTATATTCTTAATTTTCTTATGATATTCTTAATTTTTTCTCTTTTTTGTGTCTATATTAGGTTAAAATCGTTAAAAACAAAAAAAAACGGATTACAAAAAAGAACTCCACCGACAAGACACACAAGGTGGCTTGGTGGGTATCTGCGAAAAAAAAACGTTGTAAATATTATATGTATAAATTGTGATTTAAATAAAATGTATAACTTGAAAAAAAAAAACGAAAAAAAAAATCCTATTACTATTACATATGTTTATATTTAAGTATCGCTGCATTTAAACCATTTTTAGCATTCATGATAATCACGTCGTACGTCTCGCACTAGAATTTGAAGCATGCAAAATATTTATCGTGACATAGGACCGCATTCCACCACCGACGTATTAAAATTAAAATAATTTTAACACTAATAATAAGATTAATTTTCTATGGACTGATTATTTCATGGCTATGGCCGCCATTCTACACATTATAATAATGATAACACGTGTCTAGTATTCTGTTGATTTCTCAAGAATCGCGAAATTATTTCTTCGAAAATAGACCAAAAATTAAAATAAATATTTGAAATGCGAATAATGATATCAATTTTAAAACCCTCATCTGCATCTGATGGTGTAAGGGTACTCCATCACATAAACGCAGTGTTATCTAGATCGTTAAACTCATGAAGGAAAGGTAATCAGCCCTCCACTCCAGGTACCAGTCCAGGGTAATATTGAATAAATATTAGAGTGAAAAAATCAGTTATATTTATTTGACCCCCCCTGGGAATCGAACCCGGCATCTCCAGTATGGTAGCCGAGCGTGCGGACGAATAATATATGAATATATTACATTTAATTGTTTATTTTTCAGTCGTTAATCATAAAATTAAAATAAAAGAGCGAAATGAGAAAACATACATATAAGAGAAAATAAAGCAACTTTAAATCCTATGTTTTCGAGTGCTTTTTTTATAAAATTTCATTGAACTTGACATCACATTTTTAACCATCGTCTTATTATCTGAACAAGTAATGAAAAAAAGTCAAGTGCATATTTTGCTGAGCGTTTAATAAAAAATGTGCATGCGACCTTTGATTAAGATCGCATCGACAAGTGTATGCAAATATGTACGTACATAAATACTTACATAGATTCGAGCGTGTATAATACGTAATACTTATCGCTCACTCCTTTCGAGAACGTCATAAATAAAAAATCGTCAATTTTGAGTTAGGCATGTTTTCGGAATGCCCAGAAAATGTACTATATCCCAGCAAAAGAGGCATATTTTAAACTTAATATTTACCCGCTACAGGGCAGAAAATGTTGTTTTTGCATTTTGAAGAAAAGGTACTGTTCAATTATTTTTAATGTACTTAATGTTTTTCAAATGGAAAAAAAACCTTCAGGTTTTACCTAAAAAGATCTGTTGCACACTAAAAAGTTCAATAAGTGGCTTGATATTTTTTTTTAATAAATTGTTTTATGCTTTAGCTTTAAAAACGTTCTCCTGAAAAATCAAGTTTTTTGATTTATGACGTTCTTGAAAGGAGTTAGCAATATGGGAATGCAGAGCGGACACCGCAGTAACAAAAAACGCGCTAAAAGTGTCAGAAATGAAGACTCCAAGGAGCATATCTGGGAAGAGTCTTTTTTTAGATGGGAATTGCATTTATTACTGATCATTTAGTAGATTTTTGTTTCTTCTAGCTAATTCTATGTGTTTTATTTGAATATGTGGCAAGAGTCTACGAGATAGAATAAAGAACACAAGGATAAGAGAATATGCGAGTTCGAAGATGTCGTTAGGCAAGGAAGGCAACGAAGGAGACAATGTTATGCGCATGTGAGGAGAATGGAACCGTCCAGACTCCTGCTATTAATTTTATACTTATCAACAACAACAAAAATGAATAAATATCCATAAACATTGTAAGTATATATAGGTTTGTAGTTAATTTACCATATTTTATTATTCCGAATTAAAACTAAATTAAACGGTTGTTTATTTTTCAATACATTGTGTTATATTTTTAAACTTTAAAAACGTTCTCCTGAAAAATCAAGTTTTTTGATTTATGACGTTCTTGAAAGGAGTGAGCGATATGAGAATCAGGCTTGTTTATCGAGTGTTTACAAGTACGTATGTGTGTGTAAGTGATAAAAATGTTTGGCAGTGACCTCGCCAATCAGTGTGACCACCGAGATCGGGGCATTGGCCTGCCCACCTGTGCGAATACCGGCCGCCCCCACCTCCTACCACGTGCACACACGTGACACACTCCGCGGCGCACGTCGGGGGTCGGGAACCTTTCGTTTATTTCATAATTTCTTTTAAACATATATCACTCACTCCTTTCAAGAACGTTATAAATCAAAAAACTTGATTTTTCAGGAGAACGTTTTTAAAGTTTGAAAATATAATACAGTGTATTAAAAATAAATATCAAGCCACTTATTGAACTTTTTACTGTGCAACAGATTTTTTAGGTAAAACCTAAAGGTTTTTCCTCCATTTGAAAAATATTAAGTAAATTTAAAAAAATAATTAAATAATACTTTTCTTCAAAATGCAAAAACTACACTTTCCAACTTTTTTTCAAAAACCAATTTTTTAGAAAAAAATATTTTCTATGTCATCGCTATACATTTGTTTATGCAGATATATCTCTCTTGAATACCTATTAATGAATACATACTGATTACTGCGCTTCAGAAACTGCACGGCTGAATACGAGTAGTAGATTCGCAGACTGCTGATTTTCAATCCCTTTCAAGGATAATTGATCTCAAATATGTAGGTACACGTGACTGTTACATCAGCAACGATAAGGCGACATAGTATTAATAAGGATGTCCGTCTCAGTTGATCAATTGATTAAATGTTTAACTTCAAACCGTGACGAAAAATAATATTCAAATTTGGGTTAGTAATTAAACCCAACAACAAGCAAAACGTAAATATCTGCCTTGTAATATGATAATATGAATTTCTTGAATTGTTCGAATCAGGGCAGGGAATGCAATGCGGAAACGCCTTAAATTATTTTAATACTATAATTAAAATGAAACTTTGTTTTAAAATCACTATAAGTTAGTGCTTCAAATATAAATTACATATTGAAATCTATATAATTTATATTTGAAGCACTAGCTTTGTGATTTTACATTTTATAATTAAAATGTAACTTTGTTTTAAAATCACTAAAAATATTTTATTTTAACTTAATTATAATGTCTACCGGTTTCGAAGCTGACCGCTTCTTTATCGTGTATTTAATTAGTCTTGATAAAGAAGCGGTTAGCTTCGAAACCGGTAGATATTATAATTAAGTTATAATAAAATATTTATAGTGATTTTAAAACAAAGTAACATTTTAATTATATTTTCATACTTTTACACAGGTACATGTTATTAATTACCATAATTTACTAAAACTGTAGTAAAAAACGGCGAAAGTACATATTATAATGACAATATTTCGAGTGTGTCTAAATACTTGTTTCCAAAATTTTGAGTAGTATGGTTGTCAATCATGGGTAGAATGGTGAATGTTACACGTGTATAAAGTGATCACTTAACCAGCCTATGACAGGTCGTAAGCATTGCAAATGCCCAGACTCTCATTTTCTTCTTCATTTTTGTTGAAATGTCAAAAAATGTATTGTAAACTTCAAATTGTTATAAAATCATCTACAGCTACAATCTCTACTTACGGATAATAAGGGGGAAAATTACTGAAAATTAATTAAGGTGCGACTTTTTTCAGATACCCTTTTCTTATTAGTCCGCCTCTATAATATAGTGGTTAGCACATTTGGCTACCTTAATGGAGGTTCCGAGTTCGATTCCAAGGTGGGGTCAAAAAAATATGAGTGCTTATTTACTGAAACGCAGTAGGTACTGATCACTATTCCTTCATATGATAAACAATGCAATAAACATTGCATCAATTTGATGCGGTGCCCTATGCACCATTAATTTTATAATTAAGAACGAAAATATGTAAAAGTTTGTAGATACATCTCACGATAATAATTTTTTTTGTATGTAGGGGACGTTTAGTTATGTTCAATCAGTTTTCAGAAATGTAAAAATTTTAAAAACAAATGCTATACTACTATTAAACTATTACACTTGGGTCTGTTTATATGCGGATCTTTTTTATGCGATTTCGAAGTTATGCGATTTGAAAAAAAGGAACCTATCCCTTATTTCTGTACGTAGTTCAAGTCTTTTTTTTATGCAAATTCGCACAAAAAAAAATCTAAAATTTAGACTAGTGCAGGTTACAACCGTTAAAGTGTGATTGTGTCACTGGCACAAGGTAAGCTCAAATCTGACATCGTATTAAAGAGATACTTTATTGGAAAAAAAAACCAGAAAAAGCACTTGTAATTTGGATTGAAGGTGTATCTCAAAAACGATTTCCCATATGTGGAAATTTAAAAAGGAAAAAGCTCTTCTGTTTTTATTTTTATGATTTTTAATAAACTTTTTTTGTGCGATTTTTGGTACATTCTATCATATTGATTTGATGTTATTCAGTTTTTAAAAATAATGGAACCTATCCCAGTTTTGAATGTAGTTCAAGTCTTTTTTATGCGATTTTTTTTATGCGACTCCCCGTGAAACGTATCTATCGCATAAAAAGAGAACCAAGCATACATGTATTTAATGAAAGTGATTTATTTGGTGAAAATAAGATATATTATTTTTTTAACTAAAGGTTTCGGTCGTACTGCGTCATAGGTAATTTGGCACACCCTTGTTTGAACGTTTTGCTGCTAATTATAATATTTTGTTTATTGCTTATGGTTAAACTCGGGTCAAGTCCTTAGGGATTGAATATTCATAGGTCCAAACCCACGTTCCCGGCTGTTTCCTCATCAACTAGACAATTAACGAGACAGGTGACAGTGTTGGATACTCGCGTATAATGTATGTACACGCATACCTCAACACTTCTAGTAGATGGATACCTTTGTAATAATACGTACGTGACCTGATTTATAATCGAGAGGCGGAGTGGTGGAATGTCACACTAAATTGCTGGTAAATTTGTCAATTACAATGTCTAGGCTGTCCTCATATACGACTACGCGCAGGTAAGATTTCTTTAGTTTTATTTTTATTTGAGAAAAATGTCTCATCTACCAGCTTCTTCAGTACTAACAACACAATGAGTAAAAAATGAAATCGTTAGATTTTTTCCCAATTTTTATTATTTTTCATGTGATTCTTAAATAAGAAATAAATATATAAATTTCAATGTATGTACTATAATCATATCTTGTTGTACATATTATTTTCCTTGGACTATTTACCAATATTATTAAAACTTCAATTTCACATGGTATATACGTACCTACCACTATTTCTTAAAATCTATTGTGACACGTATTTCGATGCATTTCGCATCATTTTCAAACACCGTAATGCTACAAATGATGCGGAATGCATCGAAACACGTGTCTCAAAAGGGTTTAAGAAAATGTGGTATTTCTTCTTACCCTTATCCGCACCCAATGGGGCATAAGGCACTGCATCATATTGACGCAGTGTTATCTTGATCGTTACTTACACGAAGGCTAGGTGATGACTCCTGCGATTCAGGGACGAGTCCAGGGTTATATAAATGAATTATTAGTGTAAAATCACTCATTTGTATTTTTAACCCCCCTGGGAATCGAACCCAGGACCTCCAGCACGGCAGATAAACTCGCTAACCATTACGCAACGGAGGCGAAAAAAAAGTGATATTTACCAAGTGAAATTTAAACGGATATTAGCGGATAAATTAAAACGGATAGACACTGCCACAAAGTGACTGCCGAGTCAATTAATGAAACTCTTTACTAACGTTGGCCATGTCTTTGCGTTGTAATAGAAAAAGGGAATTTATGTAACATAAATCAGTACCAACACGAAAAAAGTGCGTTTACATTTTTCAATATTACACATTGATTGTTTTTAATCTACAAAAACATGAAAAATTTAATATATTGCCTTTAAGCATAGATTATCTAAACAGGTTTTTGTCAGCAGAGATAATACTTCATTAAAATTAAACCAAAATGTGTCGATAAAATACCAGAAATGACGTCCGAAGGTTCATTTGCCATAGCATTTTTATGGTTTTGGGTTAAGAGTCTATTTAAATGGAATTTATGCGTTTCCTAATTGAAATCCAGAAGTGTTCTTGAACATTCCAATTAACAAAAAAAGTGTATAAAACGCGATCCAGAGAAGAAAAAGGCCAATTAGGTCTTGTCACATATTTTTTAAAGCGTGTGTCGGAATTTAAATGCATATTGAAATCGTGTTGTGTTAGATTCCAGTCTATTAATTTATGGATCAGTATAAATTTTATGGTATTTGAAAGTGATATAGTACACTACAGAATGTGGTTTTAATCTACAACTATATTATTTATAGCTTTAATAAAATAAGGGATGATAGCCAAAAAATGGCACCACAAGAAAATGCTGTGTTTCAGACGTTTTTAATTTCATAAGAACAATAATATATTTTAACATCTCAACATGGATAAAGAAGAATACGGAAGTCTGGGTTTAAATTTACAGGGTTCATAACCTATCATAGGCTGGTTATGTGATCACTTAAGACTTGCTGCTTGCACTCAAGATTTTATTGGTCAATATGCTGTGACGAGTCGAAATTTGTATCAGATTTTGCTGTCCAACGTATTAAAATAATAGAGTAATATTCGACATTTTTTGACTTCTCAACATAGATGAAGATAAATGTAAGCTCTCTAGATATTTAGACAGCTTATGTCCGGCCCTAGGCTGGTTAAGTGATCACTTTACACACGTGCAACATTCACCATTCTACCCATAATTGATAAACACACTACTCAAATTTCGGAAGTTATATTTATGCAATTGAAAACACCTTGATCGTCCTACTTCTTTGGCACCATCTTCGGTTGAATTTCGTAAGTTAAAAGTTTAATAAGTCATGGTTGAGTTAAGATGGTAAAAAAATAATTTATCTTAAAAGTCGATTAATTGTTACAAGAAAAATACTGAAACATAATTAAAAAATAAAACAAAAGAAGCTTAGATGCTAATATCCTACTACGATGAATTGATTGGGAAAGTTTTATAAATTAAGTCCTACATATGTCATTAATCTCATGATACTGTACATATGAGTTCACAAGACCCATCTATGTTGGATTGAGAAAGCTTTTATTTAGCATACATGTAAAAATGTAAAAATAACTCCTTAGTGAAGAAAAACAAGATTTGTGAACAAGTATTTGGACATACTCAAAATTTTATTAGTATAAATTCAATATCAAAATTTCGGAACTACGGGAGGATATTATTTTATGATTACTGAGGATTGCCTCTCGACGAATCTTGAGTCTATTGTGTTAGAATGATTTATTTTACATTGGATGCCACCAACCTCCGCGGGTATCGCATCGATTACTGATAATTGCACCGCGAAATCGAAAAGCTATTTACGTCGAGAAAACAGAACGATGGCATTGTTCTGTAATGAGAAATTGTTGAGGTCTTTATTTGACTAACTAACTAACCATCACGTCGCTTCCCCGTAAGAGTAGGCAGCGAGAATAGAAAGCCTAACCACTTTGTTTTTGCAAACTCTCTTCACCTCTTGCACATTCATGTATCTTCTCATACTTACCCGCCTATTACTTCGACTCCTGACCTGACCGCTTTCAAGTATTTGACATACCTGATCATCCCAAGTTTTTTCCGACCTTCCTCTGCTCCTTTTTCCACCTACGTTCGATTCATAATTTTGTGTTGCCGTTCTTTCCACACTCATTCGTTCCAAACCATCTCAACGCACCTTTCTTTATTTTATCGATAATTCTTATCTCAGCCTTGCATTCATTCCATATTTCACCATGCGAACATCTATCATACATAATTTTTTACTGAATATTATTTGTCTTAGGGATCGCATTTTGACTGCATTCAGTCGGCTTTCATCCTTCTTTTGCCAGCTCCATGCTTCGCTTCTACACATAAGGGGTATATTTGTGTACATATTTATAAATTATAATAAACTGATATGCGGATGGATAATTTGATTTATGTATTAATTGTTAAATCAAACACAGATTTTTTGAGTCTACTAAGTTTTATTTTATTGTTAAAAAACACATAAAAATTCAGACAGGAGGAATATCTAATTTAACATACTCAACCTATAAAGAATTGTATTAGACTCGTTTTGTTTTTATTACAGCCGAATATACTAACAGAAAATGATGAATGAAAATTAATATTTTCATTTATCATTTTCTGTTAGTAAATTCGCCTTCGAAAAAACGTTTTTTCGTTAGTAGGCAATGAATGACGTCAAAGAAACGATGGAGTTATTTGAATATTGGTAACATTGCTTAATTATTGGCGGCTCTATTTGTTGATGTCTATGGTCCACCCTCCAACCCCCCCCCCCCCCCTCATATTTGTATAACACAAATGATATTGTAGTTGTAAACAAACAATCCACACGACTACTATTACAGCTCTATAAACCATATGACGTCATAAAACGTTCGATGACGGAAATTCGATGACGTACGCGAACGCACGTTTTTCGTTTTATAAAAATTTCGTTTTATAAAATTTATAAAAATATAAGTTTAAACCAGTTAAGTTTCATATATTCTTTATTTCTCTACATATTTCAATAAGAATGCTACGGATAGTCTTGTGATTTTTCATATTAATTGATTAGCCAATAATCACACATCGTGATATTTATCCATTGTTTCGCCTAGTTATGGCATTTTCAAGCGAATGTAATGGGTTAATTTGAATTCACGTAGAAGTAACGTGACAGATGTGTACTGACTGGCTCCGCTCATAGCGCTCGCATAACATGTAACGACCGTGTCAATGCCCAAGTGACATTTCGGTCGGGCTATTGCGTCGCGAACTCGCGGCTTGCACCGGCAGCGGCTCCGCCCGTGAAGGACGTCTTTTGGCAGGCGTTGAACCTGATACGGACGACATGGCGCTCCAGGGCCGCCAGGAAAGCTCAAAGGAGTTTAATAAATCGCTCACTCCTTTCAAGATCATCATAATATAACGTCATAAATAAAAAATCGCCAATTTTCAGTTGTGCGTGTTTTCGTAATGCCCAGAAAATGTACTATATCCCATCAAAAGAGGCATATTTTTAACTTAATATTTACCCGCTACAGGGCAGTAAAGTTGTTGTTGCATTTTGAAGAAAAGGTGTTGTTTAATTTTTTTTTTAAATATACTAAATATTTTTCAAATGGAAAAAAACCTTCAGGTTTTACCTAAAAAGATCTGTTGCATAATAAAAAGTTCAATAAGTGGCTTGTTATTTATTTTTAATACATTGTGTCATATTTTTAAACTTTAAAAACGTCCACCTGAAAAATCAAGTTTTTTTTTATTTAATACGTTCTTGAAAGGAGTGAGCGAAATGTAAGGAACGTGGGTGTGTTGGTGACATATTGGTGACAACATACCCGCAAAGTCTGACAAGGGATTCTAGATTAGTATCTCCTAGAAACCAGTCAACAATTTGAATAGTGTGTCGTCAATCATGGGTAAAATTGGTGAACGTTACTCGTGTGTAAAATGATCACTTTAACCAGCCTATGACAATCGTAAGCCCCGTAAATGCCCATACTTCCATATTCTTCTTCACCTAAGTTGGGATGACAAAAAAAAATAATAAAAAAATAAATAAAAAATCCGCCTCCGTGGTGCGATGGTTAGCGTATTTGGCTACCGTGACGGAGGTCCCTGGTTCGATTCCCAGGGGGGGGGGTTGAAAATTAATATTGTTGATTTTACTCTGTAATATTTATTTAATATTACCCTGGCTTGGTCCCTGAAGTGCAGGAGCGGTCACCTTGCCTTCATGTAAGAAACGATTAAGATAACACTGCGTCAATGTATGTGATTCCTGAATACATGAAGAATGAAAAGAGTCTTAAAGAATACAAAAATTAATGTTTTGTTTACTATAAGAAGATGTAAATATATATGATGTAAAATAAGTGTAAAAATAGTTTGTTTTAAATGTAATATAAGTTAACTAAAGAAATAAATAAAAAAATCGATGCAGTGCCCTATACACCATTGGGTGCGGACAAGGGTTAGAAAAAAAGAAAAAGAAAATTATGGTGCGATTTACCGTATATTGGGGTTTCAGACGAAAACCAGTTCAACACTGTTCGAGTCAAGTTGTCACTCGCCCGGGGCACACGGATTGCATACGAATCATCACAAAAATAGTCCCATTTGCGCGGCATATTTTCGCGGGCATATCACCGCCCACACGACGACGCTTCTTTCCTGCATTGTATTCGGCAATGCCAATGCCGGGACATATCGGGCAACATGTGGGTGTCGCTATCTCAGTACGGTAAGTCCGTAAGTGAGGCCCTATTAGTACGATGCGCTGCGTTGCGTCGTCGCAGCGTCAAACATTTAGGGCGTTTGTGCAGTACACGAAATTTTACCGTCCGGCACTTCAGTTAGCGTGATTAAACGATGATTGGCTAGAATTGGCTTGTGCTTTTGTCCATCTTTTTTCGGATAGGTGCGTGAACACGTTGCGCGTAAATTCGATCACGCTAAACTGTCGTAGTCACTTTTATTTTTCAAAACTGGACTGCCGGACGGTAAAATTTCATGAAGTGCACAAGCCTCCTTACACCTTCTTAATTCCATGCCTAAATCCGAGAATCTGGAGCTTTTGAGCTCCAGATTCTGATAACCTTGCAATCACAAGATAAATAATCAAATTAACACCGCGTCGACCCTATGCGGTGGACGCTGCGACGACGCAACGCAGCGCATCACACTAATGGGGCCTCACCCTTACGTGATTAATTTATTCCAAATATTTTCGTGTAAAAAAAAATGTGATTTTTTTTCAAATAAATGGTATGTAATAATATGCACAAGTTTTAAAGGATATACCAGCAGACAAGTCTTTAAAGGCTTTGTGGGTTAATTCTTTAATTATTTTTAATGAAAACGTGGAAAGTAACGAGTGCAATGTACAAATCAAAATTATGACTTTGTCCTTAATTATATCCTGTGGACAGTGAATGCGTAGGGGGTGTAAAGATGGACACTGGTCGGAGCATTTCGTCGTAACGTAACAAGCTACGATGCGAGCATTCAGGCAGTCAGTACAGCGAGCCGAGCGCTCTATACATAGTTTCAGACGCTCGGTGATGCTCGCCACGAGCGATGTTACGACGTTATGTTACGACGAAATGCTCCGGTCAGTCTCCACCTTAAGGCATGCGCCAGTGCCGTTTCTCTCTTTTTCTCTCCCACTATCTCATCAAAATAATAGTTTATGTAAAAAAAATACCTTTGACGAAAAAAAACTTGTAGGTACGAATTCGCATAAGCCGAAATCACGTAAGTAGAGGATTTACTGTATTGCCATCCCGTAATGTGTGAGGCATCATCACAAAGGTTTAAATCCTAAGTGCCTACACAATAATGCTCGCGAAACGCTCGTGAGAAAAATAATGATACAAATGGCTTCTTTGTTTTTATGTGTACACATTCGTATACATAACTAGCACACAGAATATGGGTTAGGCTGTACAGTCGTGCAATATCGTCCATGTTGATTTTAGATTCTTAAGAAGAAAAAAAAAAGATTTTTTTTACTATAATTTATAGATTTATAAGAATATGGATGTCTGGGTATTTACAGGGGTTACAATCTATCATAGGCTGATTAAGTGATCACTTTACAAACGTGTATTATTAACCATTCTACCCGTGATTGACAACCACACTACTATTTTTTTGGAACTCATATATATGTGATTAATCCCGTGACACGGTATATATGAGTTTCCAACATCTATCTATATTGGATTGAGAAAGCTTTTATGTTGAGAGCCTTTTACTCGTATTTAGATGTATGCAAAATGAGAACCCCAGATTATTTTTCATACTGGAAAACGCCTGAAAATATGATTAATTTTTTTTATACAGCTTACAATTTGACCAGATATTTTTATTCGCATCTATCGTTTCCCAGTATGTAAAAACAATCCGGGGTTTGGATATTGCATTCATCCAAATAAAAAGGGTTATCAATCATGGGTAGAATGGTGATAATTACACGTGTGTAAAGTGATCACTTAACCAGCCTATGACGGGTCGTAAACCCTGTAATTACATAGACTTCCATATTCTTTTTTAATAATAGTAATATGTTGAGATGTCAAGAAAAGTGAAATAACTTCTAAGCGGAAAAACACAGATTTGTGAACAAGCATTTGAACACATTCAAAATATTATAAAATATTTTATTTTGGCTATTTATCATTATGGTGCATATGAAGCTTAAACTGATGTATTGTTATCTTGATCATTAATTATCTACATTAAGAAGATCCGTGTAAGAAAAATAAATGTTTTTGTCTGATAACCCTCCGTGTTAAATAATATTACATGTATACAGTTTAAAAAAATATAAGTGAAGACATTATTTTCAGTTAATTTTTTATATGCCAGTATTGTTTATTTAAGTGTATTTAAACAAAGTTTTGATACCTCTTTTGTGATGAATGAAAAGTCGAGACATGTTACAAAAAGTATTAAATAGTTCCAGTTTTTTGTTCAATTATATTACATAAATAATGTTGTTTCCTTACTATTTTCTGTTTTTGTTTAATCGTAGTACAATCTACAGGTTAAGGTATTTTTTGGCATGTTTATTTTCATTTCATTTGAAAAAGCTGGTTTGTTGTCGGCACTATAAATGTTATCACAGTTTTACAACAATGTTTACATTTTTTTTCCAATTATAAACTCATATTAACCACAAACAAAAAACCGCTTTTGTTTTCAGTTTTAAATTTCAATTCAATTCAATTCAATTTAAAACATTAACCCCTTTTAACATTCCCTCCGTTAACGCGATATCTAAGTTATAGGGAGGTTCATTGTATATCGTACGTATACTGGCAAAAACGTTAACTCTAAAATCCCTGTTTGAATAATCCTTGTTATTTAAAGCTTTAAGCCTGCATAAAATACCCGCTATTAAATTTAAAGTTGAATATTCTTGTAAAATCACATGAATATGACATTTTAAACTAGTGATAAACGAGGATAGCAGCATAAGAGGTAGCAGACCCCCAGGAAGACCATATAAAAGAGGAGAGATAGCTGGTCTTCCACATCCCAGGAGCGGACCAGATATTGACAGGACATAGTCTTAAATAAAGAGGAGGAAGAAGAAGTATTTTGCCAGTTTATAGAACGTTGAAAACTTTATAAAATGCATCATTAAGTCAAAATTGCATATTTTCGAGTTAACGTTTTTTGCCAGTACACCCACGATATATTTGAATAGAGTCCATGAATGTGTGTGTGTTGGTCGTTGAATCGTTTTGCGTAGCACGCTAACGCCAGAGCGGCTGGCACGCTCGCGCCAGCAGCGGTGCGCGGCGAGGCGTCCAATCCGGGCGGAGGCATTCTCCCGTCTAGCGGCTCGCCAACACGCCAACGTCGCGTCGGCGCCGCGCTGTTGCCGTCTCTACTCCCTATCACCAGTACCTAACCAGTCGGGCCGCGACGTTCCGTGTCACGTCGGGCGCGGACGTGGCGTTGCCAGTTCGACCCGGCCGCTAGCCGACGGCAGACGCGTGACGCGTGATGGACTCCTTCGAGGACGCGTTCATCGATTCCATCAAGAGCTACCCGTACCTGTACCAGAACAGGAACACGAGTCATCACCTCATCATCAAGAGGGACAAGGCGTGGAAAGATATCGGAAAAAAGTTTAACAAAACCCGTGAGTATTCCCAATCTTTATGTATTTCAACTTATTACATACGTAAGTCATATATATTATATTCCCGATGAGTAATTTCCATTACTCGTTTTGGGACATGGTTAACAAGACTGAAAAATACACGAATACGTAATGCGAACTTTGATTTCACTTGAATCGAAGCGCCGCCATTTGCAACTGAACCATGACGCCATGACGGCGCGCTTCAGTTGTTATTTCTCATGCGTTATTATTATTGATGCAATGCAAATTTAGGCGCCAGTTAATTATTATGATTATATTTTTAATAAAGGTAGGTACAATTAGGTACCCATAACAAATATTAAATTACCTTTTGTTATAAAATGAAAACTAGTAGTTAGTTAGTTATCATATATTAACAAAAAATCCTTATTGTTTCTACTGGTAAGTGGAGGGTTTAATAAATTTCAAAATTTTCACTTAATTTTTTTTTCTTTTCACAAAGATTTATTGTACAGCATGGGTCACAAATCAAGGGGCCAATATATTATCATTATTTTCTCGTTATTATATAATTAAATTGAATTTATACAATATACGTAAATTAATTGCATAACCTGTTTCGTCCAACGAAGACGTTTGTTTGCATTTAAATAAAATGCATGATTATTTTAAAGATTATTATTATTTAATGATAATGAATTATTAAAATAGGTCAAATACAAAATTTATTAAAATATTAGACTTGCATAAAATACACGAATATGTTCAGAAAACTACTGATTTTTTAAATCGCCAAATAAATGGACTGACTATACATAGAAAAGGAAAAAAAAGGCCCAAAAAAATAATATATCAATTATAATAGAACTAATGCTTAAGTAGTACAAGTCATTTGAAGAGCAAATGTTATTAAAATATTTTTAAAAAATTGTAAAAATGGAGTTGATAAAAAGATAACTTTTTTCCGTTCTTTGCATGTTTACTAATCTGTAATCTAGATTAATTAATGGCTGCTGAAAAAAAGCAAGATTTTGTCTTTTAATAATCGGATGATTTTATAAGTCAAACAAAAATTTCTGACGTGCTTAGATATTTTTTTACAGAACTTTTATAATTGAAAGATTAAACGTTTATTGAAAATTTCAGCGCAAGAATGCAAAAATAAATGGAAAACGATGCGAGACAACTATAAGAAATACCAAAGGAAGAAGATCAGCGGTAATACAACAGGGATCCCCAGTAAATACGATGACGTTCGACTCAGTTTCATCGACGAATACTCATCGGACGGCCAACCGACGCCAGTATTAAAAGAAGAACAAATTTATTTAGACGATCATTTCATGATGCAGGGTCAGAGTGACGACAATGATATCGACTTTGTCGACGTTTCGGGCATGGGTCAACAAGCGACACCGTCGAAAAGCTCGGGAAGCAGAAAAAGAAAGGAGTCTCGCGGGGACTGCGATGACTTTGAGAATGATAGAGAAGAAGGATGCAGTCAAGCGAAATTCCTTAAAGAAAGAGAAGAATACGCGAACGAAAGTCCAACTCACGTATTTTTTCGCAGTATGGCCGACGTTGTATCCAGATTTCCTCCCAACAAGATAGCAGAAGTCAGGATGACAATATGTAATCTCGTTAGTCAGATGGAATTACATCTTTTGGCAGACAATAATTGAATTTCGGTGAAAACAATGTGCCTAATTATGACTAATAGTTTTCTCGGCGCAAGAACTGAGGGTAGTGCTCTAACGCCAGACGTAAATTATCCCCCGCCATTCCTCTAACCCAGATAGGAATGAAATATTCCCGAGATTACGGTAAGTGATCTCCACAGCTGTAATACATAATATGTGTTCAATATTCGTACTACGAGAGAAACACATACATTCCTTAAAATATACATATTTTTTACGTATAAAATAAATTTAATTTAAATTTACTTGAATTTTTCATTATTTCTAAATACCTTACTACCTAAATATTGTGTTTTTAAGTTATACGTAAATAAATACAAGTGGGGCAGTATTAAAAAAGTATTATAAAATACAAGAATAAATAAAAAAGGAAGATTTGCCATTGTCTTTTTTAAAATCTAGTATAAATAAAAAAATAACTGTTAAAATGTCTAACGTGCCAAGATATTTTTTTTTACATAATTGTTATGATTTAAAGATTAAACGTTTATTGAAAATTTAACACTACGATTAACTACATTCTCATGTTCGTATTTTTAATGTGTAGTTAGTTATAACATCACTTACGTGTTTATGAACAGTTTTTCGGAAGGATACCATATTTTCTAAAATTATTTTTGACACTGTAAAATTTCCTTTGTTAGCATAATATCGTATAGTATGTAATATCGAACATCATGCTTTAATGTGAAATTGAGGAGAGTTAATATTTTAACATACACATGCGCCGACAGGCGCCGTGGCGCAGTTGGGTAGACGCTCGACTGCTAAACTGGCGTCGCTGGTTCGATTCCCGCCAAGTGCAAAATAAATTCAAGAAAAAAATATTTTCAATTGGTCTGGGTGTTTGTGATGTATTTTTCACATTTATCTTCCCTATTCTTACTATCCTACCTGCTGACAAGCCTCATAATGTAGGTAGGGGCTTTGCGGGTTATTCCTTTAAAAAAAATATATATATTTGTGTCTTCAATTTCAAACTATTTTCGTAGACCCGAGCGGCCTGGCATTAAACATAGGAATGAAGTTGAGGAAGAGTGGGCTCGAAATATTGTATGACCCCTTTAATTGTTTATATTGCCCTCAAAAGCAACTTATATTGAATACTAAAATCGAATTTACCAAAAATTTTTTTTTACCATGTTAGCCTACGAACTTCTCAGCCCGACTCTTACGCACATTACACATTTGAAAAAAAAAGATATCTTTCAACCTTTTAAGAGTATTTTGTTAGTATCTAGTTGTTAATTTTTCACGTAAATAAACTATTAAATTGGTGTGGTATATCATATTTATAAATCATTGTTGATCCTTTGAATTGTGAACGAATGGCGACTATTCTTTATTGAAGTGAGCACGCGCCGTCCATAAGTCATGACCAGGAATACAGAAGTATGCAGCAGCCGCTGACGGGTAACTGGCAAGCCAGTGGAAGCATACAGAGAAGTCTGAACCATTTATCAAGCACGTCATCGAGTGGCATCATCTGTCGAAATTCTAATATCACTAGTCCACGTGACGGCATGCCCAATCGACTAATCGCAGGCGTGGGAAATTGGAGGTAATGAATTCATCTCGATGTCTGGCACGACTACAACGTCGCATGTACATATTTATGGAAATTATACTTTTGTTAATTATTTTCAATAAGCTATCTTCTTCTTCTGTCCGCCTCCGTAGTGTAATGGTAAGCACGTTTGGCAACCGTTCTGGAGGCTCCGGGTTCGATTCCCAGAAGGGGTCAAATAAATAAGTGTTTTTTTTAACTCTAAGATTTATTAAATATTGCCCTGGACTGATATATGAAGCGGAGGACTGATCACCTTTCCTTCATGTGTTAATGATCAAGATAACACTACGTTTGTATGATGCAGTGCCCTATGCACCATTTGGTTGCGAATAAGGGTTTGAAGAAAATGAAATGATGAATCTTCTTCTATTCTGCCGTACTAAGCACATAAGGGGTAACTAACTTTTGATATTTTCATTATTTTTGAAAGTTTTCTGTTTTACTGGATTGAAATTATCCAATGGTTTCGAATTCGTCGATGTCTAGTACGACTAGAACGTCGCATGTACATTGGTGTACGTATTTACGTAAATTACACTCGTTATTTTTTTTTAATAAACCACCTTATTCTATTCTGTCGCGCTAAGCACAGAAGGCGTAACTGACTTTTTATATTTTCATTATTTTTCGATTGTTTCCTGTAAAATAAAAATTAATTATCAACAGCAATAAAAAACCTCCAAATTCTATACACTACCTATGTATATATATTTGAAGTTTCTGTTGGTGTTGCTTATATTATGTACATGTATATTACAAGATACTGTTTTAAATGCTACTCTATTTTTAAAAATACTAAGCAATCAATCAGTGCCTTCATAAATCATTTTGATTTTTAAAAAATATATTGATGTAAAATTTCTCTCTATAGCCAGACACTAAAAATATATTTATCAAAATAATGGATGTTTCTTTGTGTACTACTTCTTCTAATAAATACCATTTATGCTTACAATGTTAAATTTATCTCAAGGCCGGATTGAAGACGCAGGTGTCCCTAGGCTTCTAGCTCATTACAATAATTTTGAAGCTTTTTAAGGAAAAGTTCAAGTCAGACGCAGAAGTCATTAGTATTTGCGAGTGTATTTTTTTTCAGGCGCCGTGGCGTAGTTGGGTAGACAATGAACTGCGAAACTGGCGCCGCGGGTTCGATACCCGCCAGTTGCAAAAAAATTCAAGAAAGATTCATTTTCAATTGGTCTGAGTGGTTTGAGATATATTTTTCATATTTACCTTCCCTTTCCTTACTACCCTACCTGCTGACAAGGCTCATAATGTAGGTAGGGGCTTTGCAGGTTATTCCTTACAAAAAACGATTTGTGTCTTCAATTTCAAACTATTTTCGTAGACCTAAGCGGCCTGGTATTAAAAATAGGAATGAAGTAGAGGAAAAGCGAGCTCGAATCTAGAAACTAATTTAAATTTCAAGAACAATGTTTCGACATTGGATCATACGAGTATATATAGTACTTCCAACAAATTGAGTAGTGTGGTTGTCAATCTGGGTAGAATTGAATGTTACACGTGTGTAAAATGATCACTTAAACCAGCCTATGACGGTCGTAAACCACGTAAATGTCAAGATTTCCATGTTCTTCTCCATCTATGTTGAGATGTCAAAAAAATACAGGAACTCTAACTCTCTAGTTCGAGATAATAATCACAAAACCACAATCCGACTCCGAAAGTTTTATTATATTAACTAACAGAGGTAGGCAGAGAGAATCGAACGCCACACCACTCTGTCTTTGCAAACATTCTTCGCCTCTTCTACATTCATGCATCTCCTCATACGTACTCGACGATTATTACGACTCCTGACCCGACCGCTTTCAAGTATTAGATTGATTATTATTATTTAAAAATGTATAAAAGTGAGAGCACTTAAAAGTTACATAAACTAAAACTTTGGAGCTTAAAAGTTTTCTAACTTAGTACGTAAATCTGATCTCAGATTGAAAGTTGTTTTACGATCTGAAAAATCTCAACATTCTCTTTCATTGTGAGAATATTCTGAGACCAATTTCGCTTTCTTGGTGTATTAAGGGTTGGCAGATTAAAACAATTATTTTTATGTTAGACATTAAGCTATTACAGCGCTTTAGATAATGGACATCGGCGTTCAGCGAGTGGGAGAAAGACGAGTTTACGGCAAGATAACACTCATGAGGTCGTGTACTGAAGATGCCGAGGTCAATAGTGGGTACGTACTACATACTTCACCTCTCGTCAAACTACGCTGAGGTATTTCGATGAAAACATAAATTGATAGAAAGTAACGGTACAATAGCATTTAACACTTTCTTGTCCAAATTACTTGAAACGAAGAAAATTTTATTTTTCATCTATACCCCCCCCCCCCTCCGTATATCAACTGAAATTCAGACACTTTAGAAACAAATAAAAAATAGTAATACTCGTATATCTTCGATCAAATTATTTAAGGCCCAGTATTCGTTATTATACAAAATTGAGTGTTTTTCTTAAAACATGGTTTTCGTATTGAAAAAAGCAAGTTATTCTTCAAAATAAAATTATGGTTATGAAAGGAAAAGAGTTATTGACAGGTAAGGAGCGAATGTCTTTTTAATTTTTTCCTATATATAATCTAAAAAACGAAAAAATCCAACATACATAATGATATTAACAAACTAACTAACTAACCATCACACCGCTTCTCAGCAGGGGTAAGCAGATAATAGAACACCAGACCACTCTGTCTTTGCAATCATTCTCCGCCTCTTTCATATAAATGCATCTCCTTATCATACATACCCGCGGATTATTTCGACTATTGAAAATGATTATTAGGTACTGTATATTACCTACAAACGGATGACCTATGTTGGTGATTATTCTGGAAATGAATAAAAATCTGGAAAGGAATGTCGTTGATAACGAAAGAATCTGGGTGGTAACGGTAAGTGAACAAATTTTATCAAATTGACGTGTTGAACTCTTATTGTGTTATTATATATCGCTCATTCCTTTCAAGAACGTCATAAATAAAAAAACTTGATTTTTCAGGAGAACGTTTTTAAAGTTTAAAAATATAATACAATGTATTAAAAATAAATATCAAGCCACTTTTGAACTTTTTACTGTGTAACAGATCTTTTTAGGTAAAACCTAAAGGTTTTTTCTCCTTTTAAAAATATTTAGTATATTTAAAAAAATAATTAATCAATACCTTTTCTTCAAAATGCACAAACAACACTTTCTGCCCTGTAGCGGGTAAATATTAAGCTAAAAACATGCCGCTTTTGCTGGGATATAGTGCATTTTCTGGGCATTCCGAAAACATGCACAACCGAAAATTGACATAAACCAATTTTTGATTTATGACGTTGTTGAAAGGAGTGAGCGATATGTTAAGCTACCTCTCCGGCCACATTCCCAAAGAAGACGTAGAGTTGACGGTTCTCTCAACATCTTCACACATACTATAAAAAAATGAATGAAATGAAATATTTGGATAAAAAATGAATGAAATATAGGGAAAAAATAATACTGCCATTTTTGGAAAAAAAAAACAGAGTACAAAATTGGATAATGTTTAAGGGTTTGAATATGTATGATGCCTGAACGTATGAAGAATGAAAAGAGTCTGAAAGAATTTAAAAATAAATGTTTTGTTTACTGTAAGAAGATGTAAATATATATATGATGTAAATTAAGTGTAATTTTTTTTAAATGTAATACAAGCTAACTAAAGAAATAAATAAAATTAAATAAAAAATACTCTCCCATACGGTTCAACATATGTAGACGAGCGAAAGAAAACATAAGAATACAAAACAGGCTCTCAAGGAGTTCTTCAAGCATGGTGATGAACACAAGGAATGTAAGTAAATAAACAGACCTGTTGGCAGTACAGCCAGAGGACGATGGCTCCCGGGTACCGCAGAGGCCCGCCCAGACCGCAGCCGCCCTCCTCAGACCTCTGCTCTCTCAGGATATCCGAATGCCGCCGCCCAGTCTCCGCCCAAATCTGTAGAGACCTGGAAATGAAAGAACATCCAAAATTAGCATACATAATTCAATAATTGTTAATAATTGAGTCACTTTGTGATAATATCTATCAATTTTTGATTTAAGTTTTACTTGGTAAATACCACTATTTCTTAATATCTATTGTGACACATGTTTCGATGCATTCCGCATCATTTTCAAATACCGTATTTGAAGTTAAGTCTAAATTTTAGAGTCGTGTCCTTGGGACGCTGAAGGATGACGAAAAAGATAGATTTTAAGAAATAGTGGTATTTACCAAGTAAAATTTAAATTAAAAACACATTATTCACATTGGATGCTATAAAAATTACTGTTAAAAAAATGGTGTGTCCGCTTTATAGCCAATGATATTTACATAGGTACAATATGTATTAAAACATATGTTTGTATTTTTTTCTTAATAATGTACACCTTGGAAGGATTTATGTGTGATTGGAAATGGTCATACCTTTCGGGATGGAAAAGAAGATCTTAGCTCCACAAATGTAAGAAAAGCTGGGTATAAAAACAAAAAAAGATTCAAAATTTTGAAAAAATATTCTAATTTCTAAATTTATTTTGTCTCCGGAAAAAATTATCCTTATTATTTAGAAAATAAGTGAACCTTACATAAATATACAAAGATATTACTTAAGCCAGACAAATGTCAGGTCGTAAGCCCTGCAATAACGGAGACTTTTTACGGAGAATTTCTTCTACATATAAACGATATATGCTTCACCTCATTGAGACAATATATAAAAATATACCAACTAGGCATAACCGGGGGAAATATTACACTATTTTAACATCTGCTACTCTATTATTATTAGTAATTAATATTATGTAGTCGATATGTATGATATATTAAGTCAATACGAGATACATGTAACTTCAAATTAGGTTATTTATTTAAAAAAAGACTAACATTTGTACAAACCCTACCCATATTATATATAGCCTGTATTTTTATAGTATGAGACAGTACTTAATGATATATTATTTACAGTAAACCCCCCTATAACATTGAGATAGGTTCCCGGTTATTGGAGGAAATGTTATAGGGGGTAAATGTTTTTAATTGTATTACTACATTTTAACCAGTAAAAATTACTAAAATGAATCATTATTAAATTAAAATACAATTAAAAAAATATAATTTCTTGAATGTTTTTCGCAGATTGTTAAACAACTTTGTTCTAACCATTTTTTCTTATTAGTACACTTTAACCTACCGGTTTCGACAAGAACCTTGTCATCATCAGGGTTTATTAAATTGAAAAACATTAAAATACTTAAAATTAGTTACATTCCCTTACCAAAAACTAAATCCTAAATGAAACCAAAACCGGTAGGTTAAAGTGTACTAATAAAAAAGTGGTTAAAACAAAGTTGTTTAATTTTATAAAGTTTAAAAAAGTTCCCCTCCTATAATGTTCCATTACCTATCTCAACGTAATAAGGGGGTTTACCGTATTTCTTTTTTACCTTTCTACACATGAAGTTCATGCAAACATTCTAATATTAGCCTTTACTCCTCAACAAATAATAAATAATACTCATCGTAAAACAAGTGCGTATTATATAATACACGATTTTAGGAACTTCAACGATGCGGCAAGGAATACATCATATTTAACAGATAAATATACACATCCGAATACGTGATTTCAAGCCTTACGTTCTTACAATATTGTAATTTTATACCTGCAACTGATTTTTACTATCAATAAATTAATGTGAGCAAAGCCAATATTTACTGAGCTTTTATCGTTGTGCAACCTTCGCGTGAAGTAATATCGGCAGGTATAATATTGTATATGTCGCTCACTCCTTTCAAGAACGTCATAAATCAAAAAACATGATTTTTTAGGAGAACGTTTTTAAAGTTTAAAAATATAATACAATGTATTGAAAATACATATCAAGCCACTTTTTGAACTTTTTACTGTGCAACAGATATTTTTAGATAAAACCTGAAGGTTTTTTCTCCAGTTGAAAAACATTAAGTTTATTTAAAAAATTAGAGTAAACAATACCTTTTCCTCAAAATGCAAAAGCAACACTTTATGCCCTGTAGCGGGTAAATATTAAGTTAGGAATATGCCGCTTTTGCTGGGATGTAGTACATTTTCTGGGCATTCCGAAAACACGAACAACTGAAAATTGTCAATTTTTGATTTATGACGTTCTTGAAAGGAGTGAGCGATGTATGGTACGTACTACGCGATATAACTACTAGATAGTACGCGTACGTAATTTCGAGTAAATTGCATTGAAAGTACAGTTGCATTAGTATGTACTAAACTGCAGCAGTAAAATCCACATGGGAAATCAATTAATTTTTCTATTCATTGAAGATCTCCGTGCAATAAAGGCTTTTTTTCGTGGCGCTTGGCAACGAAAATCCATCCAAACTATAGTCCATTCAAACCAAACTATAATCTGTGGTATGTAATCAAAATAATACAGGTTTTTTTCATTTTGAATGCTTCGATACATATTTTTAAAATGATCATTTGTAGTATTAAACTGAATCCTGGATTATACTCACATTCTTGAGAAACGCTTGAAAACATCATTTTCAATTTTTATTAAGCTTATAATTTTACCAATTAGTTTATTTACAGCATTTTAAAATCTGGATTATCTTCAATTAGGAGTTATTTTTAAATTGTTTTTTGTCATCTCAACATAGATGAAGAAGAATATGGAAGTCTGGGCATTAACAGGGCTTACGACCGTCGTGGGCTTTTAGGCGTTTCTCAAGTATGGGAATATAAGAGTCTGTGCTTAATAAAAGCTTTCCCTATACCGACATAGATAGCTGTTGTGAACTCACATGTACTGTGTCACGAGTTTGATCAATATATTAAAAGTTCTAAAAAAGGAGTAGCGTGGTTGTTAATCATGGATAGAATTTGTTAATATTACACATGTATAAAGTGATCACTTAACCAAGCCTAAGACGGTCGTAAGGCCTGTAAATGCCCAAACTTCCATATTCTTCTTCATCTATGTTGAGATGTCAAAAAAACTTGTAGTTATGTAGGAAATTTCATGTCAGTAAGTATTGTGTTTACATACAATCATAATATTTTTACTTTTTACAAAAATGTTGATAAAATTAGTATATAACCACTCACCGAGATTTTTACGTCTACCGGTTTCAAGACGTACCTGTCTCTTCGTCAGGACAATCACTAGCACAGCATGCAAACAATACAGTGGTTATATACTAATTTTATTAACATTTTTGTAAAAAAAAAATAAATAAAAATGACTTACCACAAAGTAAATGCTTTAAATATTAATAATATTGAGAATATAATATTTTTATTGCAAAACGGATAATTTCTTTAATTTTTAATTACTTATTCCGAACAGGTTTAGTATTTGAGCCCACAATGTTTAGAATGTATTCATCACGCGTCCATTACGCAGGTTGGGTACGTAAAACATGATCAAGGGATGGGGATGCGAGACTTGGTGACGTTTCAAATTACGTTTAGTGAGGCGCTTGGCTTACGTAGGTAATAAGGGATCATGATTTTTTTGTAATTTATAAAAGAGTATTATATTATTTATTGATTTGGCGTTTAATTTGTAGAACTCCATTTTAATTTATGTATTAATTTTAAATCAAACACAGATTTTTTGAGTCTACTAAGTTGTATTTTATTAACAAAAACACATATTAATATTTTTTATTTATTTGATACAGTTACAAGATTTTTTTAAAAATAATTAAATTTCTAGACATTTTAGTTCACAATCTTAAAATTAGTTACGCCATTATCTCAAATAAAAACAAGAATCTTTTGTACTTGGAGAAGGAACTTGTACTTTTTATTTATTGTTTATGTTTGCGAGTTAGAAAAAAATTGTAATGATTTTTTTTGCTCTAAAAACCTGGAATCTCTAATGGCTTTTGGAATTTTTAGAATTAACAGTAATACATGGAGTACGAAAACAGATTTACGCCTTACTTTATAAGCAGTCTTTATCGGACCCATGACCAACAAGGTTATTTAAAAATCATATTAAAGAATTGCGTTAATATTTTTTTCCATTGTCAACGGATTTAATTAACATGTCGCTCATTCTTTTCAACAACGTCATTTATGAAAAATCGTCAATTTTCAGCTGTGCATGTTTTCGGAATGCCCATAAAATGTACTATATCCCAGCAAAAGCGGCATATTTTTAACTTAATATTTACCCGCTACAGGGCAGAAAGTGTTGTTTTTGCATTTTGAAGAAAAGGTATTGTTTAATTATTTTTTTAAATATACTAATAATTTTTCTAATGGAGAAAAAACTTTCAGGTTTTACCTAAAAAGATCTGTTGCACAGTAAAAAGTTCAATAAGTGGCTTGATATTTATTTTTAATACATTTCATAATATTATAAACGATCTTCTGAAAAATCAAGTTTTTTGACATATGACGTTTTTGAAAGGAGTGAGCGATGTGTTTATAGGTTTTTTTAGTATGGTTTCGAAAGGCAACGCTTTACTTCATTTGAAATTTCTTCACTGGATTCGGAGGATCTATCTTACTACCATCTAATCTGTACCCGAACATTATTCAATATATGATATGCTAGCAAAATTCCGGAAAAATATTTTAATAACTCAGACTAAATTCTGAACAGTATTTGAATTACACCGACAAAAGAGCAAACGATTTCTCCATTCCTACAAACATAAAAGTGTTCAGTGAACCTTCTTCTCTGGCATATTGTTCATTAGCAATACAAGAGTACTGGTCAGATGGATCTTGTTAGCGAAGAATACATATTCCGTAATTAATTAAAACTGCCTTATGAGTGCTTTTGCGCACAAGAAAAAGCGCTATATTAATATTCACGCTGCCCAGCTTTATTTATCACGGTCTATCGACTGTTAACAGGTTTATTGCTTAGTGTTGCTTGAGGCTTCCCTCAAAACTGTTTCTCATACCATAACCTTCTTAAGAACACTATTGTTATAATACATTTAATTAAAACGAGTATTAAGTGCGATAACCAACATTTTCCTTTATAAGATTAAAAAAAAAAATGAAAGAAAATTGCGTCATATGCTTACTAAAATCGAAATGATTTTTATTTAAGATATTACATAAATTGAAAAGATGTTTATAGGGTGAATGGCAATCAAATAAAATAACCCCTCTCAAGAATCATTTATGTAACTACTTTAAAGATGTTTTAAAAAAGTAAACACAATAATAAGTGTAACGCTTGTAGCCTGTTCATAATAAAAAGGTGGAGATGAAAAATGTATGGTGCAATTTTAAGAAACTTTATTATTTCATAAGATTCCCAAAATACATTATGCGGTATTCAGACAGTACCTAACGATATATTTATTACAGGTGTCTAAACTTGTTTTTTCAGAAAAGATGGAAGCCATCCCAGATATTAGAAAATTAGTTAATTATTAATTAGTAAATTAGTTGCAATTTTGATATATGTGGAATTTGGGCTGAAGGTGGTGTCCTCATGTAAGAATTTGTGAATTATACAGCTTTCTCCAATCCTGTGTGATCGAACAAACTAAAAAAAGTAATAAAATAATTCTAAGAGTAATTTTGAAAAATATTATTTGACTTCTTCAAAGATCTTTTGATTTTCTTTTCGGATATTATTCGTTACGAAATTATGAAAAAGTTGTAAAATAAAATAAAGAATTAACGGATTTTTGCTATGTTAATCTCTTCCGGTTAAAATGGTGCATTACATTATCCTCTATTTTTAATGAATAAGGAAGGCGATTTCATACTTTACACGGGTAACTTATAAATTCTACTTCTTACCCTTATCCGCACTCAATGGTTCAAATGCCACTGCATCGTATAGTGTCAGTGATAATTAAATACATGGAGGAAAGGTGATCAGCCTACCGTTTCAGGTACCGTACAGGTCGTTTAAGGTCATAGGACAACAGACTGAATGAAGGGGAAGAGGTCTATATCCAGCAGTGGAGGACAGAGGGCTCATGAAGAAGAAGAAGAAAATCAGAGAGAAAAATCATTAATATTTATTTTGACCCTATTGGGAATCGAGCCCGGGACCTTCAGCATGGTAGCCTAGCGCGATAACCGTTACACTATGAAGGCTGACTTATAAATGAGCGTGTATTTTGCAAATAAAAGGTAAACAATGCGGCGAGTACGAGCATCGAATGTGTAAATGTCCACCTGTCGTGTAGTGATTGCGATCATTATCCAATCAAGAGGCGATAAGGAAGTGGAGCGGATGGTTGGGGACCGCTGCATCGCTGCCACGCGACAGATGCACCTTGCACTTGTTATGTTTATTCCATCTCGTTTCTTCAGCGCTTTCGTACCCCCCTCGCACGTGTCACGCGATCTCGGGCCAGGGGATCGCAATGCGCGGCCAGTGGACGCCTTGCTGATCAGCGTACCCTTTCGCTTCTAACACTCGTGTACCTTACCTATCCACATAATGGAAATACGAGTTTTTTTTTTTACATGAAATGTATAAATTTATAATATATTTAAAATATTTATTTGCAGAGACCCACCAAGCCAAGCCACCTTGTGTGTCTTATGTATTAAGTTTTATTCCATTACACACGACTAGTTTCGAAGACTACAGATGTTGTCATCAACAGGTGACTAAGAAAACATTGATTTTTGTAATCACTTGTGTCTGTAAAAATATTTAAAAAAAATTTAAACTAGTCGTGTGTAATGAAAAAAAACAATTGGTATTATTCTTCATCTTTAAACCCTTATCCGCATTCGATGGTGCATAGGGCACTGCATCATATAAACGCAGTGGTATCTTAATCGTTACTTACATGACGGTAATGTTATCACTCCTATGCTTTAGGGAACAGTCCAGGGTAATATTGAATAAATATTAGAGTGTAAAATCACTTATCTTTATTTGACCCCCCCTTGGGTTTCGAGCCCGGTATCTGCAGTACGGTAGCCGAGCGTGCTGACCATTACACTAATGAGGCGAACAAAATTACAAGAGGTATTATGTGAGTGTTTAATTTTTGAAATATGAATTCATTTAAATGATCAGAAAAGGATTTTTTAAACTGGTATTTTAAACTAAAATAAGTGTTTTTTATTACACAAAACACCTTGCGACATGACGACCTTATTCTTTACTTCTTCTTTTTCTTGGTGTAGGCCTTGAAGCCTGTTTTTAAGACGGATTAGCCTCCTGCTATATCGATTCCGAGCTGTGAATGCATCTCTTTGGTGGTCTGCCCGGGACTTGTCTAACTTGGAGTTGGCCGTGCAGGGCGATGTGAAGGAGTCGAGTGGTTCCATTCTTCGTTGCGTTCCCCACCTAACGACATCTTCGATCTCGCATACATCTCTTATCCTGGTGTTCCCTATTCAATCTCGTAGATTCATGCCAGATACGCTCATTAGAGCCTTCATTTCGGACACTCTTAGCGCGTTTTTCGTTAAACCGGTGTTCGCTCTTCATTTAATCCCGTATGTCATGATGCACACAAGTTTTATATATAGTATGTATTTTAACTTTGCTTACGACTTTATCACAAGCATGAATATATATTCTTTCTTTATGCTACATAATATTTTTTTTATTAAACTTATAGAACAAGCTATGTAGGTACTTTTACACTATTAAAATCATCATTTCATCTATTAAACTGAGCGTACACTAGATATCTCATTAAAGTGTTCGTAATGTCGCGGGGAACAGAGGGAAAATGCCCTTTTCAACGTGATAAAGAGGAGTTTTTATCAACGAAATAACAGCTCCATTAAACAAGTTATGGATTTTTAATGCGATTTTACCTGCTTTTATCATTTACTTTAAAAGTCAAGCGAGGAAAAAACTACCATAAAATGAAAAGTGCCGAGTGTTGCTTTAATAATAAATTATACAAAAACAGCAAAAAAACTATTTGCTGTATGGTCTCTGTTCATTGGCATCAGCATTAATAAAGGGGCATTTTAATTTACGACCACTTACCGAAAAAAATAAGTGTTTAATAAGGACAAAACGATTTAGCATCCTTATTTTACAGTTCAATAGCAACAGGTAGCTGTAAATATATAAAAGTCACAAATGTCATCTAAAAAAACTCCCGACACATCCAATAATTTGGAAGTTCGCTTCCCGCCCTTTTATGGCTCGGGCGACGCGGACTTTGAAAGGTTAGAGTCGTAAAATAGTAAGATTTTAACGACGCTATTTTGTTGAAGTTTGACGCGCCAGCGTGGATACTCCTCTTGTACCTGGGTCATTAGTCAGTGGGGCGAGGTCCAACAGGTGCGGCGTCACTACCAATTCTCCCATCGTCTGCCAAATAAAAACCCTTAATGATCCCCGCGACACTGTCCGGATTTTAAAATCTGGTTACAATAAATAAATAATAGAACAAGATAATTTAATAAGTCCCAAAAATAGAAACCATTTTCAAATAAACAGCGATTCTTCAAATATTTAGAAGAATGTGCGACAAAACGATGTATGATAGATGTTCGAATAGTGAAATGAGGAAGGAATGCAAAGCTAAGACAAGCATTATCGATAAAATTAAGAAATGTGTGTGTTGAGATGGTTTGGACATGTAGAACGAATGAGTGAGGAAAGAACGGTAAAACAAATTTATGAGGCGAATGTAATTGGAAAAAGGAGCAGAGGAAGACCGAGAAAAACTTGGCACGATCAAGTATGCCAAATACTTGAAAGTGGTCAGGTGTGAATCTAACGAAAAGTTCATCTTCAAGATACCAAAATGATTTATATATTGAATGTTAAATCAAACATTTATTTTTTTAGTATAATAAGTTGTAAAGTAAGTCTTCTACTTACGTGATTTCGACTTACATGAATTCGTACTTACACGTTTTTCTAAATGTTTTTTTTCTAACACCTAAGATTTCAAACAAATGTTTTAACTATCGAATTGATAATAAAAGAAGACATGCCATAATAATGGAGAACAAAGTCAAAATTATAAAAAAATATGACAAAAGTAAAAACATGACTGACATCGCACGTGCTCATAAAACGTCTCATTAAACGATTACAACAATTATTAAATAGAATGCTCGAATTACTTATAGTTACTATTAAATTAATATACTCTTTATGTTTATAGGTACTATGATTTCTTGTAATTCATGAGTAAAAATTCTGGGCAAAAATACTGACGAGATATTTGTATTGAGTTTGCATGTTTTTTTTTATATTAAATGTCTTATTTTTAAATCTTGTCTTTATAATTTTTCATATATAAGTACTTTAATTGATAAATAAACATCTTGTCAACCATTATAGTATCAGAAATAAGTTTTTTTGGATGAATTTCATAAATAAAAGTAATTCGCGATATATCATAATTGAACGTGAAATATTATTCGACCAGTAATTGAATATGCGATTAATCTAAAAATACAATACGTTCCAAACTCTTATTGACAAACGTGACATAATGATTGCACCGATAAAATTGCCCACAAGGGAAGATATAAAATAATTATGACAAAAGAACAAAAAGACTACAGGTATGTCGAACGTCATTTGGTGTCACATTAAATTGGATTTGAAGTTACGAATTCATACGAAATTGATTTAGATGACTGTTGACAGATCAGTAGGTATCAGATATACGAGTATGTATATCTATATTTTCTATAATCACCCCTGAATAATTATTATTGTTGATTAAGTGATTTGTTCACCCTAATGTTTATTCAATATTACCCTGGACTGGTATCTGAAGCGGAGGGCTGATCACCTTTCCTTCGTGTTAATGATCAAGATAACACTGCGTTTATATGATGCAGTGCCCTATGCACCATTGGGGTACGGATAAGGGTTTAAATGGAATGATTAAGGGGATCCCATTTTATTGTTTGGACGTAATTATTATGTTAAATGATAACTTTCACAAACTAAATTTTCATTTTGTTTATTTACTAAATTTGTATTCACTTTACAACATAAAGAAAATTTGATCTTTTCAACACATCTAAGAATTAAAATTTTGACCGAAACCATTAATTGATTACTTTTATCTAAAAGTCCGCCTCCGTAGTGAAGTGGTCAGCGCGTTTGGCTGCCGTGTTGGAGATTCTGGGTTTGATTCCCAGGGGGGGTCATAACAAATATTTTTCACTCGAATATTTATTTAATACAACCCTGGACTAGTACCTGATGCGCAGGACTGATCAGTTTTGCCTTTATATAATTAACGATCAAAATAACACTGCTTTGATACGATCCAGTGCCCTGTGCACCATTGGGTGTGAATAAGGGTAAGAAGAAGATGAAAATCATAAATAATTGAATAATTTTTACAAATTCGTATTTTTTGGTATTTTTAGAAACCCTCAAAGTCGACCTACATTAGTTTAGTAATACCGTAAGATGTGCTCGGCTGTCCAAACTCAAAACACAGTAAGGGACATTTTTTTTGCATTTTTGGACTAAGTAGATTCTACTTAGTCCAAAAATGCAAAAAAAAACGTACTACAAAAAAATGTCCCTTACTGTGTTTTAAGTTTGGACAGCCGTGCTGTAGACGATATACGTTATGTAATTGAACATTTGTTTTCACTGTAATATTTATTCAATATAACCCTGGACTGGTACCTGAAGCGAGGGGCTGATCACCTTTCCCTATGTGTTAATGGTCAAGATAACACTGCGTTTATATGATGCAGTGCCCTATGCACCATCGGGTGCGGATAAGGGTTTGAAGATGAAAAAAAAGAAGAATCTCGTCTAAGGTCTTTGAGTCACCTGCTGTTAATCAAACTACTTAAAGGGGATAGTTATTGAAATATGTAAATAAACAAACAATAACAAATGTATCCCGTTAAAAGCGACCGCAGAAAAATTATATAAATTAAGCTGGTTGTAAAATCCAAACGAGGGATGTAATTTAATTGCGTCTTTTGAATGAATAGGTGCTCAGAGTAATTTTACAATCGTAGCATTTGGTCGAATGCAATAAAAACAAAGCCCTAGCCCCGAGCTATAAAAAGTATCGGAGCCCTTCGGCCTTACTATACAATAATGACGAGACGGGGGCGTTATTGTGAGACATTTGGCATGTGTGCGAGGGGCCTAAATACCAGAAGTGAAATACACAAAAAATCGGAAAAGGACGTGCATTTGATTTGAGTATTTTTATTTCTTAAGTTATGACAGGTGGGAAAAGAAAGAATCCTAAATGAGCGAGATTAGATCGAGAAAGCATCGTAAAATAAGGTTGTACCGCCGCAAACGTTTTGATAATGAAATCGTTAGGCATCCCATACTGCGAATAACATGATGAAAATATGATTACGACAATATTATTGTTTTTATCATATAATAACATCGAGCCTTTCCTAGGAGAACACTGTAAAAGTCGGGTAGAAAAGTATTAAACTATTCTATAAAACCAACCAAAACAAACCAAAATATTCTATAAAAGTTAATCTATATAAAAAAAAAGTTGATTATTTTAAAGAATAAAATAACAAATTTATAGTTTTTCCCATATAAATTTTATTTGACCAGCGACCGGGTTTCATTGTAACCGACATTATCAGACTTTCTGTCACGATGATCCAGTCGCTGGTCAAATAAAATTTACATGGAAAAAAACTAAATAGTAACTAAATAAAATACAGTTCCACCAAGAAATGTCAGTACAAAACTTGAAAGTATTTTTTTTGTTGTAATCAGCTGTTGATGTATACAACTGTACTTTTCAAAACTAGTAGTGTGTAATGAAATAAAACTCAATAATTGGTATAATACATGTGTTTAATTTATTATTAGATTAAAACCAATATTTTTAGCTTTTCCACTTTTTTTAGCTTTTCCACACAAAAAAAAAAAAAAAGAAGTGGAAAAGCTAAAAATATTGGTTTTAATCTAATAATAAATTAAAAATGCAATTCCATCACGAAGTGTCAGTGGATAATATAAATCTATTAAAAACATGTGTTTAATTTTTAAAGTCATCAACATGTCATTCCACAAAGTTAATTCCGAATCAATAATTAATAAAATAAAAATGTGATTGTTTGTCTGTTAAAAATATTAAAACTCCTAAAGTTATTCGTCGATTGCTTTAAAATTAAAATTTAAAATCATTGAAATACTAGCATGTTTTTATATACCTGTTACTGATAAAAACGTGCTTTATATTAAACAAATATGAAATTTCCACCTACACAATTAATTATGATTTTGAAAATGCATATTTTGGGACGATTCTCCTCAAATTGGCACATACAATGTTACAAAAAGCTAAATTTATCTAATCTATATAAAAAAAATCACAGAGATCTTGTACAGTCTATCTTGTCTCGTTCTAGTGTCGCTGTGAATTTTTTTTTACATTTATTATATTTTAAATTAAAAATTTTAGGGCATACAAGTAAAAATGAGAGTTTATAATAATTTTCGCGGATTGTTAGTGGAAGTGAATGTTATTTTTTGTTGGGGGTAAATTAAATTATGGGTACAAAGGGATGGCGTTACAACATTAAAAGTGAAAGTACGGTTTTTGAAACACGATTACTTAAAATATTCATGAGTATATTTTATAAAATAAAATTCGCTCGCAAATGTTAATTTCATTTCGTTTTCATATGGCAGCATCAATGGAATATACACCCTGAATAAAAACGAATCAGTAAAAAAAGTGAGTGGTATACTCACCACATGATTTTATTATTGTACCAAAATTGATATATTTCTTTGTCCCTTATTCGTATCAGATGAAGCATAAAGTATTGCATTAGAATAAAGAGCAATTTATTTACGTAGTTAGGTCCAAATGTTCGGCCCAGAGAATTTTTTTAAAATTTTGTCATCTTTTTCTTATAATAGATCTGAAGATCAGTTTTTTCAAGAAAGTGACTCCTCCTGTGATGTTGGTGCCCAGCTATCCTTCCGTCTCTTTGATGGTCTTCCGGGAAGGCGGTGACCCGGTGGTATCTCGTTAACCGTAATGCATGGGATCCTCGATTCATCCATCCTGTTGACATGGTCTCTCCAAATCTTCTTCTTTCTCTACTCCATTGTACGACATCTTCGGTCTCACAGGTCCGCCTAAAATCTTCGTTTCGAATTCTGTCTCTGAGCGTCTTCCCTGTAGCCTTTAAGACTTTCATTTCCGATGTTCTGAGAAGGTTTTTGGTTCTGATTGTGTTGGCTTTTGTCTCCATTAATGCGTCATTATTGGTCTTAAGAATGTCTTGTATATTATGACTCCTTGATAAATAAAAAAAATGTATTATGATAAAATTACGAAAAGGTGTTTTTCTGTGGACTGTCTGAATTTTATTTTTTTATTTATTGCCGACATATTGAAAACGTCAAACTTTATGGTTCAATTAAAATTTCACATTTCTGTACCTTTCTTTTTGTACATTTCTAACCCCGCCATACTGGAAACTATTGGACCTTACTACATACATATTAGGTCCTAGAACACAGACAGCCATATGTAAAACAGGTAATAAGTAATACATAAGTGTAATGAACACTGGATTTCAAATATTACACTAAAAACACTGCTCGAAGAGTATCGATTTTTCTTATAGTATAATTAATCCAAAAGGCGTATGGACGACAATGTAACTTTCTCGATCATTATTCAAAGGCTGTTTTTTAAATTATTTTTAATTCTTGAGTCCGTAAGCTTTTTCGAATAGTTTCTGGAAGCTTTTATACAATAATATGTTATATCGACTTAAAGCTTCGCTTTTAAAATGATTTTTTTTAAATAAAATAATCTATAAGTATGTACGAACAACTAATGAAACCCGTTTTAAAAACATATGGATTTAAGAATTACTCTCACATAACACACGAAAGCACCTCCCATTAAAGCACACAAATTACAATTTACACACATTGTGGAAACTTACATAGAATTACTAAAGACAAAACATAAAAACACATCAAACAAAACCTAACATATACCTCTTTTGGTGAAAAAAACATTCATATTATTTTTTGATATCTCATCATAGATGAAGAAGAATATGGAAGTCTGGGCATTTACGGGGCTGACGACCGTCATAGGCTGGTTTAATTTTAAAAAAAAACTTTGATTATTATGCAATAAACTTGTGCAATTTATTTATTGACTTGGCGTTTAATTTGTAGAACTCCATTTTAATTTATGTATTAATTTAAATTTTTTTATGTGTTTTTTGTTAATAAAATACAACTTAGTAGACTCAAAAAATCTGTGTTTGATTTAAAATTAATACATAAACTTGTGCAACCTGCTTCCATTATCTATAAAATCATTAAAAACGAAACTAAGTAAAAAAGAGCTATTCATAAATGCTTAATGGAAGTGGGTAGATATGAAATATATCGTATCATTCGGTCATATTTTATTTGATTGCATGTCATAAACAATTTTCTTTCATATAGTTTTGTAAATAAGCATTGTAAAATCTGCCCTCGGCACGGGAAAACTCAGTGAGGGCACATTATTGTAATATGTAGTTATTAAACTATCTGAAATCCATAATTACAAAAATTCCATTATTTACAACATTTTGAGTATGTCCAAATACTTGTTAAAAAAACTGGATTATCTCCAATTATACGAGTTATTTTACATATTATTTATTGACATCTCAATATAGGTGAAGAAGAATTCAGGGACTCAGACTTCCATATTCTTCTTCATCTAGGTTGAGATGTCAAAAAATAATATAAATTCCATTATTTATGCGAATAGATTCGTGTGTGGAATTCACTTTGTTATAAATTAAATTTACATAAATATTTGCAAAAAAGTGTTATACGTAAAATATTCCCGCATAGATAAACAGATTTGCTACAATCTACAAGGCTTCGAACCCCAGATGTAATCAAACAAATCACCGTCTTTAAATATGTAAATGTGAACAATTAATTTTGAAATATGGCACCCTTGACCATTGCTCAGAGCAAAGGGTTCTCAATTAATACAACCTACGACCTAAATGTGAGAAAGTGTTGGTTGCTGTGATGTGCATTTCCTGAACTTTGTAGTAAACTGCCGTCGCCAACAACGTACCTAGGTTGATGCTGTGATTTGCTAATTTCCCTTTTGCATAACATGTCCCTTGTCCCTCCATATAACACAGACCCTTCTATGAGCAAACTAAAGCAGATTGGAGGGTAGATTAAATTAGAAGGAGTTTTGGAGGATGTTCAATAGTGGGTTATGGGCTAAGATTAGGAAGACTAAATCGCCTACATAAAGGGGATATGGGACATTCTAAATAATTATAATATCTACTAGAGTAAAGCACACTTGTAAATGAATGAATGGTTAATGCAGGGATATTACATAATTCAATCATATAAATACATAAGCATGCACCTTTTTCTTTGAAACGTATATATAACTCATATGGTACATATTTTCTAACTTTAGATGTTTTGTTTTCTGCTAAAATCAAATGTTCATACTTTATATTAACACTTTTAATCTAATTTCATTTCCGATAACATCTATTGTATTCTTGCCAGTGCCCTTTACTACAACCTAAAATATAATGTTTACCCACACACAGGCCATGCCTTTGTGGGATTTTTTTGTATTATACAATATTACATATTTTTTTGTACTTGTATTTATATTATATTGTGAAATGCAAAATAATTTTAAATAAAGAAGAAAAAAATGAATCTTACAAAAAGTATCCTAGATACGTAAATATACTAACTAACTAACCATCACGCCGCTTCCCCGTAGGAATAGGCAGAGAGAATACAACGGCATACCACTCTGTCTTTACAAATATTCTTCGCTTTTATGCATCTCCACATGTATGCATCTCGTCATACATACTTCCCGTCGATTATTTCGACTTCTGACCCAGGCGTTGTCCAGTATTTGACATACCTGATTGTGCCTTATTTTCCTCGGCCTTTCTCTGCTTCATTGCCAACTACATTGGCCTCAAATATTTGTTTTACTTTCATCACTCATTTGTTCCACATGTCCAAACCATCTCAACACATTTTTCTTAATTTTATCGATAATGCTTCAGCCTTGCCATTATTTCCTTATTTCACCATTCGAGCATCTATCATACATCGTTTTGCCACACATTTGTCTGAGGGATAGCATTTCGACTGCATTCGATCTACTTTCATCCTTCTTTTGCCAACTCAATGTTTCGCTGCCATACATAGGGTTGCAACCAGGACTCTGTTCTGCACTGCCAGTTTAGCTTCCGCTGATAGGTTTTTATTTGCTATAACTGATTTCAGTGCACCATTCACTTTGTTCCCAGCATTCACTCTCCTTTTTATGTCTTTATCAATCTTTCCATCTCTAGAAAACATACCCAAATATACGAAATCATCTACCTGTTCGAAAATCTCTCCGTTTACCAATATTTTTTATTTGCTATAACTGATTTCTGTGCACCATTCGCTTTGTTAATATATTATGAATTAATTAGAAATATTAAAAGTTATCTATTATTAAACACGTAATACATTTGTCCGCCTCCGTAGTGTAATGGTCAGCACGCTCGGCTACCGTTCTGGAGGTCCCGGGTTCGATTCCCAAGGGGGGTAAAATAAATATTAGTGATTTTCCACTCTAATATTTATTCAATATTACCCTGGACTGGTACCTGAAGCGGGGGCTGATCACCTTTCCTTCATGTGTAAACGATCAAGATAACACTGCGTTTATATGACGCAGTGCCCGATGCACCATTGGGGTGCGGATAAGGGTTTTATTATTATTATATTATACATTTGCGGATTTGTTAAGCAACACTTAAGTAACCAAAATCGACGATGAGAATAATCTGGTATTAAACCATATCACGATTTAGAGGGCGGGCATATAAAAAAGTTAATATTATTTTTTGACATCTCATCAAAGATGAAGAAGAATATGGAAGTCTGGGCATTTACGGGGCTTACGACCGTCATAGGCTGGTTTGAGTGATCACTTTACACACGTGTAACATTCACCAATTCTACCCATTATTGACAACCACGCTACTCAAATTCTTGGAAGTTTTATATATATGAACCAATTTAGAAACCTTGTTCATGAATCTCTAGAACTTCACTAGAGACATCTATTGGTGAGATGTAAAGAAGCTTTTTACTAAGCAGAAACTCTTATATTATCCCTGTAAATGCCCAGACTTCCATATTCTTCTTCATCTTTGATGAGATGTCAAAAAATAATATGAAAATAACTCCTGTAATTGGAGATAATCCAGATTTTGTGAACAAGTATTTGGACACACTCAAAATGTTGTAAAAAGTTCATAAATTACAATAACAACATACGAAAAAGAACAAAAAAACATTTTAACAAGATAACGACTTGATGATCGTGAAATAAATCGAACAGGATGAAAAAACTAATCGTTACATAGAAAGCGGTTTGTGCATTTTTTTTAAGTAGATAAATAATAACTTTTTGTCTAGCTGCATACTAAAATAGAAAACGCGTTTGATTACCATGCTGAAGGTTGCGGGTTTGATTCCCAAGTTGGTCAAAATAAATATAAGAGATTTTTAATACATATATTTTTTTTAATGATTAAAGAAAACACTTCGTTTTTTACCACTTGAGTTTTATTATAGACTACATGTTTCTACATGTAGTCTATAATAAAACTCAAGTGGTAAAAAACGAAGTGTTTTCTTTAATCATTGTAACATGTCTTACCACAAAGTTAATGCCGAAACAATAAATAAAATATATTTTTTACCCTGGACTAATTCCTGAAGCGTAGGACTTATCACGTTAAATTCAAACGTGTAATTAAAGATCAGTTTTGATACAATAAGAACATTACATTTACATAGTAAATGTTACATTCTGATTGAAATAGTAAAAACGTAACAATTAAATTATGTTTTTAAGATTGCAAGGGCTGAAAATACATAGAAAACATTATGCCTTTGCTACACATTGTGGATAACTTCGAATTTACTTGTATTTGGTAAAAACATATCGTAGTCATACAGGGGAAAGTGACCTAGTGCATTTTTTACAATAATGTGATCATTGACTATTTGATATCCTTCTAGCTTAAAATCACCCTGAAAAAATCCCAAATGATTTTAAACTTGGAAGTATAGTATATTGACTAGTTGAAAATGACTAACTTCATTGATGTTTATTTTCTTGCCAAGCAAAAGTGACTTAAATGGCCCTCCAGAACATTTTACGTTTTGTTAGTTGGTCACTTTCTCCTGTACGACTACGATATATTCATAAATTTTCTTATCATTATCTTCCTAACAATACTGATCGATAAGTGGATTCGTAGGGAAGTTATTAAAACATGAAATTTTGTTCTTTATATACTTGAACCAAAATTAGTTTGGCTTTTTAATATACTCAATTAAACATGTCCGTCTCCGTGGTGTAATGGTTAGCGTGTTTAGCTATCGCGCTGGAGGTCCGGGTTCGATTCCCAGGGGGGTTGAAAATAAATTTTAGTGATTTTACACTCTAATATTTATTAATAGCGCAGGAGTGATCACCTTGCCTCCATATAAGTAACGATCAAGATAACACTGCGTCAATACGATGCAGCGCCCTATGCACCATTGAGTGCGGATAAGGGTTAGAAGAAGAAGAAGATTAAAAAGGTCTTTTATTTGTGGGTAGCATTTTTTTTCCATTTACAATTGTGTATATTAATTTTATAAGTCTCTACAGTAGCGATATTTCATTTTTTTGTATTGCGCTCAGTCATACAAAAAGTACCATTATGCTTCACGGACCACGTGTCAAAAAGCATGTTCATATTAAATTTATATCTACAATCTCTAGCAATCTCGTAACGTCTGCAAAGTTTTGTAATATTAAATTATGAATGTTGTCTGGCGAACTAACTGTGCTTGAAAAGAAATGATATTGTGACGTGAGAAAACATGAATAAGGTACAATATTTTCTGACATCTCAACAAGTCTCAGCGTTTACAGGGCTTACGACCGTCATTGGCTGGGTTAAGTGATCACTTTACACACGTTAAACATTCATCAATTCTACCCACGATTGACAACCACACTACACAAATTCTTGAAACTTCTAGATATATTGATCAAACTCGTAACACAATATGCGAGAGTTCATTAGAGTCATCTATGTTGGGATGCAGAAAACTTTTATTAAACACAGACTTTTTCATTTGTTTGTGCGTTCCGAATTTTGGATTATATTCACATACTTGAGAAACGCCAGAAAACCTCATTTTCAAATTTTATTTTAGCTTATAAAATAAACAGTCAATTTATCTACAACATTGTGTACAACAAGTGTACCCAAGTACTAGTGCACAAATCTGGATTATCTCCAATTCGGAGTTATTTTTACATTGTTTTTTGACATTTCTACATAGATGAAGAAGAACATGGAAACATGAAGTTCGCTCTTTCACAATTTTATACCTACTACTACTACCATCACGCCGTTTCTCCGCAGGGGTAGGCAGAGAGGATGGAACGCCACACTCTTCTGTCCTGACATACACTCCTCGCCTCCTTCACATCCATACATCTAGTCAGACTTTTGACACCGCCAGATTTTAGGTTCCGATTGATCTGATCGTGCCAAGTCTTTTTCGGTCGTCCACGTTCTGTTTTCCCTCTCACATTCGCCACATATATTTTCTTAGTCGTTCTCTCGCTATCCATTCGCTCCACATGTCCATACCACCGCAAAGACCTATTTTTTTATACCTACTTCCAATAATGAGTTGCTTAGGCTCACAGAAATAGTATGCAATTGAATTATTTTTGTAAATGATAAAAACACCAATATTTCACATTTATTTGAAAAAATAATAATATTGTTAAAAAAAATAGCTCCTAATTGGAGATAATCCAGATTTGTGAACAAGTATTTGGACACATTCACAATGCTGTAAAAAAGAACAAAGATTGCGAGCCGGAATAAAATATTTAAAATGTGTTTATGTTATCCTTCTGCCATAAAAAAGCACAACACAGCTGTGCTGAAATGGGTGTTTTTTTGTTCTTCGTCTAAGAATGCGTAACAGGTGACGGAGGACCGGGGTTACTCGCACCTGCCGAAGGAACCCTTTTCCTTTTGGATTCTTATTAGACACACCATGTATATAGTGTTCTGTACAGGACCGACGAGGACCTTTTGTAGTAGGAATATTAGTAGAGAAAACAGGTTGAAATATGTGTGTGAATTGGAGGCGTCATAACCGGTAAGGTGACCAAAAAAAATTATTTAAGACAAACTTAATTCCTATTGAAATATTTCGCATACGGTTTTTAATTTGCCGCTTTCCCTACAAAACTGTTTGTAGGGAAAGTTTTTCTTAATAGACTGAAAGTAACTTCAAATTTCTAAATGGAGTCGATGCGCTTAGTGCAATTACTCCAAATTTTACACTCATATCCCATCAGAAAAAAATAATATAGAATCAGTGAAAAAAAAAACTATTGAAATATATTCTTAGTACCAAAATCAAATTTATTTATATATTATATTTAACGTTAAATTCGTACAACTCTATTATTTAACATTAAAAGTTTAAAGAGTCTACTAAATTGTATTTTATTTTTAAATTTAAATAAAAATTAAATTCGTGATAATTGTTTCGCCTTGTTAGAGCATTATCAAGATACAGTAGTTTTGTAATGCCCTAAAAAGGCGAAACAATTATCACGAATTTTATTTTATTTTTAGGATTTTGAAAATAAAATAAACAACTTAGTAAACCCTTAAATTCGGTGTTCAATTTTAATAGTTAAAATATAAATTACGGAGATCTACAAGTTAAACGTCAAATCAACAAATAATATTAAAATGTTTATACATATTCATATCCAGTAACAGTGTACAAAGATGGATTATTTTGCTTTATCCCATAACACTCCTTAATTTCTTGATTATATATTATTTATTACTTTTATGAAAATCAATGAATTTTTTTAAAACGTTAAGTAAGTTCTGTATTGGAACATTGTAGAGTGTGTTAATTTATTAATTTATATTATTTAAAAAATTACGACATATACAGCCGAGCCAGAGACGACATCGGAGTTGGCTTAGTAAATACAATGTCGAGGCCCACTTGACATGGATCTGCATCAATAAATATGTACAATGCAAATAAAGTGTAAAAAAATAATCTTTTTGAAATCAATATCACATATCGCATGGTCACCGCAATAAGGCGACAGGTGGTTACATCCACCTTACGTTAAGCGGGCACCTTCTAGTCTTTTAGTACAATCGAGACAAGAAGGTTTTAAACTCACATTTTAATTAAGAGGACAAATAATAAAAAGGGTTCAAGCACCGTCGAGAAGAAAACTTGACCACCAAATACTGCTATGACCATTGATGTCCGCGGTCGAATATTACAATGCGCTCCGCTTGCATCTGGGTCGGATGCATATGTATGATGCTGATGCGTGTAGGTTTGTTGTATGCGCGTACAGTCGACCTAAAGTTACTTGGGTAAATAAACACAAACACGGAGAACAAAGTACCGCACGTTGAATGCCAGACTCGCGGACAATCAGTTTTTGTAAATGTGTACACAAATGTTAGAATACTGGATCGCATTGCACACAAAGTATGCATGTAACCGAAGCTTTGGACAGTCATGGGAAGTTTTGGGCTTCCTGAAGTTAACTTAGTCAATAGGAGCGTCAAACGTTGAGAGACATTAAAAAAAATATTTTGTATAACATAAAAAAGAGAAGGACATTGGTATCGTAAACCGAGCTGGGACACAAAATGCCGAATCCTGTTTTATTGGAACGGATGGTCTATTGGCGACAGTCAACAGTCCGGCTTCTCCTGAGGAATTTTACGAAAATGTTGGCAAGATCGATAGCGCGCAACACTTTGCGCAACGCAAAAACATTTTAATCTTTATTTATCCCGTAGGTAAATTTTTGCGACACCACCTAGACGTTTTGAAACAATAATATTGCTCTCTCTCAAATCATTTTCGGTTACAAATTTATTCAAGGGATTGGGTTAATGTTGGCGTTTCTCTACATCTGTACTACAATCGTAGTGTGGGCTCGATTCCCGGTAAATGTAAAATACAATCAAGAAATATATATTATAGTTTATAAAAATAACTTTCGGTTTTTTATCCATTTTTCCTGATAGAGACATTTCCACTGAAACCCAATTAATTATACAGTAAGCTGGATATATTCATACAAAAATATCTTCCATGATAGATATAATTACTCATCTATAAAATTGTAAATCATAAATAGGTAAATCAAAGAAAACAACCAAGAAAATAATCGTCACATATTAAACATACGAGTATATCAGTAAAAACATGAAATGTCGTTATTGGCTTTACCACTTAATTTTGAATAATAATATAATAAGATGCCTATTATTTTAATTTTCTAGTAACTGAACTACCTACTGAATTCAAACACGATTGAAAGAATTCTATCGTTTTAATTTTGTCATGAGTCTCTTTGTATTAATTATCATTCCTCAATCATGGTATTTTAATCAGATGTACTTTTTGATTTGTAGACCACCCTCAATAAACACAATTTCCACCAATAACTAATTATTTATTGTTTAACAATTAATTACACGTGATATTAATTACTAAATACTACATTAATGGTTATACAAGAGGTAATGGCATTGAAAATGGTTCAATTTAAGACAGTAAAAATTTATTCGTTGATGAGTATATTGTATTATAATAACAACATTTTGAGTGTGTCCAAATACTTGTTCACAAAATCTGGATTATCTCCAATTACCTACAGGAGTTATTTTCATATTATTTTTTGACATCTCATCAAAGATGAAGAAGAATATGGAAGTCTGGGCATTTACGGGGCTTACGACCGTCATAGGCTGGTTTAAGTGATCACTTTACACACGTGTAACATTCACCAATTCTACCCATTATTGACAACCACACTACTCAAATTCTTGGAAGTTCTATATATATGAACCAATTTAGAAACCTTGTTCATGAATCACTAGAACTTCACTAGCGACATCTATTGGTGAGATGTAAAGAAGCTTTTTATCAAGCAGAAACTCTTATATTAGTATGTGAGATCCGAATCCTGGATTATAATCACACACATGAGAAACGCCAGAAAATACCATTTTCATTTTTATTATTAAGCTTATAAATTGACCAGATAATTTATTTACAACATTTTGAGTGTGTCCAAATACTTGTTCACAAAATCTGGATTATCTCCAATTACAGGAGTTATTTTCATATTATTTTTTGACATCTCATCAAAGATGAAGAAGAATATGGAAGTCTGGGCATTTACGGGGCTTACGACCGTAATAGGCTGGTTTAAGTGATCACTTTACACACTTTAATATAAGAGTTTCTGGTTAGTAAAAAGCTTCTTTACATCTCACCAATAGATGTCGCTAGTGAAGTTCTAGTGATTCATGAACAAGGTTTCTAAATTGGTTCATATATATAGAACTTCCAAGAATTTGAGTAGTGTGGTTGTCAATAATGGGTAGAATTGGTGAATGTTACACGTGTGTAAAGTGATCACTTAAACCAGCCTATGACGGTCGTAAGCCCCGTAAATGCCCAGACTTCCATATTCTTCTTCATCTTTGATGAGATGTCAAAAAAAAAAAAAAAAATTGTGTTATAATTGTTGCCAGCGTTGGAAATAAATTTAAAATGGCTGAATACAATGTTTAAAAAAAAATCAAAACTTTTTTAAAGAGATCAATTTTAAATGGTATCCCTAGTCAAAATTGTACTAAAAATTTGTCAATGAACGCGCTAAATCCAATTTTCAATAAAACAAGAGTACATATCAACTATTATTTTTAATTTATTTGTAGCCCTCAAATGAAATATAATGTACCTGCTCTGTCTTACAGTAGGTGTTATCAGAACGAACCTGTGTCGTGTGACACCTGTTTCAATAAAAACCTGACCGAACGACGTCTTTTGTTGATAATTTAAAATAGTATTTTGAAGCGAAACTTTGATTGGAACTTCCGGTGGGAAAAGCAGCGGCCAGGTACATATATTACGTTAATTATTGCAACTGTTGTTATCGGAAGGGACAATTTGCACTCTACAATGACAGTTATTTGTGCAGTTATATTGTTTTTATTGCCATACATAATATTATTGCCTATGGGCATAAGTATAACAATACAGTGATAAGAAAAAGACGGGTAATTTGCGATTCAAAACAGCGATCGTATACGTAGCAAAATAAATATTAAAAATAAAAGATTTTTACTTAGACAAAAATATCGAAATCATTTAGTACACAACCATAATATACGATTTACTCACAACGAAGGTTTGATAGTCCCAAGATTTAACAATAAATATGGGAGTCGAACACTGCATACTTATATCGTTCCGAACATTTTTAATTTGTTGCCGACGGATGTAAGATATCAAAATAAAATATGGAACAAAGGCAAAATGAAGGAATGCGTGAATGATTAAGAGTTAATTTTATGAAAATGGTAAAATGTTTATATTCTTAATTTTTCTCTCTTTTTGTGTGTGTATTAGGTAAAAATGGTTAAAAACAATAAAAAATGTATTCAAAAAGAACTCTACCGACAAGACACATAAGGTGGCTTGGTGGGCCTCTGCATTTAAAAAAAAAATTAAATTGTATTTCAAATAAATAAAATAAAAAAAACCTATGGTATCTCACAGTTCATATGGCTAGATAGGAATAAACTGAGTAATTTTAGTACAATAACCACTACAATGTAATTAAGTACTTGTTGAAATTTCTTAATGGAATTCCATTCTTCCATATTACATGAAGCAAGTTGAAATAAAATTTGAACTGTATATAATTTGTATACTTCTACAAATTTGTTTATTTAAACAGTTAGCGCTTTCGCTTATGAACGTACATTTTTACTGGTGTTTTTATTAACAGAATGGTATCAATATCACGTGTTTAAATTTTCATTCAGATAATTGATTGAATCATACTTTTCGCGAATTACATAGTATGATGTACATAAGTCATTCTGAATTTGAGTTGCCTATTCTAATTATATGTTTATGGGTTTTGTGAACGATCATTTGTGACCTAGTATACCGGTTGCTTACACAACCAAAATACAAAATACTTAAAATATGTACGCACCTATCCACCAACAACAAAAAATCAAATGAATAACATTATTCCCAAAATATTTTAATTGAATTTAAGAAAAGCATATTCAAGACCTTTTTACGATTTTTTTTTAATTTAATTTTTTTTGAAAAATATCCATATCAAAATGGAATTCGAAAAAAAAAATTTATGTATTTTTTTAAAATTATATTTGATTTGGTTACGATATTCGGAAAGAATAATATTTTATCAATG